>NC_084529.1:31651548-31839048 GCF_024500275.1 Phycodurus eques
TTCATTACAGGCTCAAACTACCATGAAACTTTATCAACCCAAAAGGCAATGTTTTCAATAGAAGTTTAACATGTCGAGCTGTCAAATGTAAAAATAAGGTAACCAACGAATTGCATCAATCATAAAATTGCATGGAATTAAAATAAAGTAGCTGTGTGATTGGCTGTCAACCAGCCCAGGGTCCAGGGTGTACCTGTACCTCTCCTCTAGGCTGCAGCTCACCCACGACCCTAATAAGGACAGGCAAAAAAGAAAATGGATGGATGAATGAATAGAATGAAGGAAAACTACTTAACATTTCAGGAGACCTCCCATTGTCGTCGTAAGTCATTTTGTAGAGCCTTGCACCCATGAAAATGAATTTTGGCTGCACGTTTGCTGATGTTTGATTTTAATATTTTCATATCAAATTTGAATACTAAAACTTTTTGTTTTACCAATATCATAAAATACGTCGAACCATGAAAATATTGCTCACTCTAGTCATGATATGAATTTTTCAACTCTAATCACACTTTTCCTCTTTGCCATTGCTCATATCCTTCTGTACTAGGGTCAAATTCAAATTCAGAGCTTCTTCTTGGGTAAAAAGGCCGATAAACACTTCTGAAATAGCACATTTGCTTAAGGAACCTTTAATTACATATTCTTATTAATAAATAAATGACACTCAACTCAGCGAAGACTGACCGTGTTTTCTCACTTGAATTATCAATAATGATTGAAAAGGCAACATTTTGTTTAGTCATTTTATTTCTATAATTCTCACCCAGTGTTTAAATTTTTAAACGATGACTTCTACAACATTCTTAGAGAATCACAATGTCCCATCACTGGTAAGCTACTTTTAGAACAGCCCTGCAGGCTACTTAGGTGGTCTTTGGGGGCTAGCTAGTTGGTAACCGCTGCTCTAAATTAACTATTAGATTTTGGAGGTTTTTATTATATGATTTTTGTCAGGCGGCACGGTGGACGTCTGGTATGCACGTCGGTCTCACAGTTCTGAGGACCGGGGTTCAAATGCCGGCCTCGTCTGTGTGGAGTTTGAAAGTTCTCCTGCATGCGTTTCTCCGGGTGCTCCGGTTTCCTCCCACATCTCACAAACGTGCATGGTAGGTTAATTGAAGACTCTAAATTGTCCGTAGGTGTGAATGGTTGTTTGCTTTTATGTGCCCTGCGATTGGCCGGCGACCAGTTCAGGGTGTAACCTGCCTCTCGCCCAGAGTCAGATGCGATAGGCTCCAGCACGCGCGCGACCCTAGTGAGGATAAGCGGTACGGAAAATGAATGAATGAATGATTTTTATCTTGTCTAACGCACAATTTACACTGGGTAAACACAACATTCTTCTGACCCTCCCTTTTCTCCCCCCCCCCCCCCCCCCCCCCCCCCCCCCCTTTCTGACTGCCCTGCTCATGGATGGTGCTGGAATCTGCAGTCTCATGTGAGTACATCTATCAAAAAGTAAGATCAAAATCTAAGAAATGGTTTGACTCAAAAGACAAATGTGCAAAGCTTAGAGTTGCCGTGTGTATTTGGCCTGCAGGTGATCTCAACAGAGAAGTCGTGGGACCATATTTTTCGACTGACAGGACCTGGTGCTGACCAGGACCCCAAAGGTCTCTTTACTATTGACATAGACACAGGAGACGTGTCAGTCACTCGCTCCCTGGACCGAGAGGTCATCGATTCATACCAGGTCAGTGGTCTTCTGTGTAAATTAAAACTCAAATATTGCAAATACAGTAGATGAGCAAAATTCAATAGACCCCTCCCCCTTTGAAATGGTTGATGATGCATGTTGAATATTATTTGGTGTACTGTGATACCACATTTAAGACCGAGAGAAAGTTGCAGGAAGGCCAAAATAATACAGACAAATGTAAACAAAGGCTGACAACTACTCCTACGCAGAATGACCATGAACCAATTTTTGATTTTTGATTTTTTTCAAACCTGTCCTGTTCAGCTGAATGGCCTTGCAGAATGGTGGATCTGTATCCATTTGTGCTGGAACAGTGTTGCTGTGCAACGCAGGAGTTTGAACTACTCCCTCTTCTTATTTACATTTTTGTCAATTATTCTGATGTTTATTGAGAACGCAGCCGGACAGAAAAGGGCTTTAGGGGACAGACAGAGGGACAGAGTGGACAAGGGGACTTGGGGTGAAAACCACAGCAGAACAATAGTGAGACAGTCGAGATATTTGAACACAAGTAACATTACAACAGTCATTTGTCATCGTGAGGACATGCAATAACTAACCAAGAGAACAAGATAAGAGAAGACAGAAAAGGGCAGGACATGATGTGGGAAAATGAACAAGGCAGTGCTACTGTCGAGAGGTGCGGTGGGATTCTTCTTTTGTGTCTAAACACCTGTAAGAACCTGTGAGTTGATATGTTAATATAACCTGTGTTGTTATTCGTGATCCCGGCACAAGTAATTCAAACTCATTAGTGAATGAACACCATATTCCATGCATGTTACTCAAATGGTTTATGGGGGCGAGTCAGCGAGCCCGTCCAGCACGGGACCCATCAAGGGGATTGGTGACATCCCCAGATCTAATCTGCAGGTGATTTATGTGGTCTTTGGGGGCTAGCTAGTTGGCAACCCCTGCTCTAAATTAACTATTAGATTTTGGAGGTTTTAATTATTATATGATTTTTGTCAGGCGGCACAGTGAACGGCTGGTTAGCACATCTGCCTCACAGTTCTGAGGACCGGGGTTCAAATCCGGCTCTGCCGGTGTGGAGTTCGCATGTTCTCCCCGTGCCTGCGTGGGTTTTTTCCGGGTACTCCGGTTGCCTCCCACATCCCAAAAACATGCCTGCTAAATTGATTGAAGACTCTAAATTGCCCGTAGGTGTGAATGTGCGTGCGAATGGTTGTTTGTTTATACGTGCCTTGCGATTGGCTGGCGACCAGTTCAGGGTGTACTTCAACTCTTGCCCAAAGATAGCTGGGATAGGCTCCAGCACGCCCGCGACCCTAGTGAGGAGAAGCGGTACAGAAAATGGATGGATGGAGCTGTTGGCCAACACTTCTCTCAACAAATTAGTGATACATGTACTCTATTCCCTTAAAAATATCAACATATATTCGCAAAAATGCTCGGAAAGCTTGAATATAAATGTAAATTCAATCTAATATACTCTTCCGATTTTCATGAGTTCACTTGATTAAAAATTCAAACAAGTAAATATCATGACTAACAAAGACAATCTTGCAAACTATCATCATAAGTACAAAGCAACATTTGAAACGGTATCTACGCGTACACGGTATTACCATAGAAATGGATGGGGATTGCATAGACGAGTGCAGGCCGGTGGGTCTGAGAGAGGGGTGTTCTGGCCGACTTCTGTCACTGCCAATCATTCACATATAAATGCGTAGAAATCTTCTCACTCTACGGACAAGTTGAGTGTATACTCAAAGTCAGACATGCGTACCAGCCAATTTTCTTCGCATCACCGTGTATAAATGAGTGAATCACAATTCATTCTAAATGGAAAGCTCATGCTCGCGATCTGCAAATGCACCCCTATTTCCTTATAAAAGGGCATCTGTCTTATGCATCCATCCATCCATCCATTTTGTCTTTACCGCTTATCCTCACGAGGGTCGCGGGATGCCGGAGCCTACCCAAGCTATCTTCGGGCGGGAGTCGGGGTACACATCGCAGGGCACATCGAAACAAACAACCGTTCACACTCACATTCACACCTACGGGCAATTTAGAGTCTTCAATCAACCTAGCATGCATGTTTTGGGGATGTGGGAGGAAACCGGAGTGGCCGGAGAAAACCCACACAGCCACGGGGAGAACACGCAAACTCCGCACAGGCGGAGTTTCATCAACATCAATCATGTTGATCATTTTTAATTCATTCCAAAGTTTAATTAGAGAATGTCATAAAACATACATATACATAGATTGCAAAAAAGAAAGCCGTGAATGTACAAACACTGCATATGTTGTTAAAATACATAGTAAGGAATAAGTATTACACAGGAAAAGCTGCAAAGGGTTGCGTGCGAATCGTTCAATTTACATTACATTTATGCATGCAAAATCACGGAAAAATATATCAGAAATCAGATTGTTATTGGGATTTGAAAGATTAACTGCATGAAGCCTTGAATAAATGAGGAAATGCGAGTGGTCCGATCACATTTCCCTTTCGCTTCATTCTGCACGCAGACAGCCAGCGGCCATGCAAACAGTTAATGCACATACAAGCACTTGAATGGAACACGGGTAAAAGTGATGAGCAGTGTCTTTTTCACGGTTATTTCAGACATTAGTCAACTCAATTGCAAATTAGTTAAGTTATTATGGTTAAAATGATTATGATTGTTTTTACAAATGACTGTAGTTTTAATACGTTGTGCATCTTGGGTAGATTGTTTTTTATAAATGACTCGTTTTAATACGTTGTGCATCTTGGATGAAAGATGTTTTTTCAAAAGATGATCATTATTCATGCGTACACGTTCTGAAGAGGTTCTAAATTTGTTCACAGAATACGTATAAATTCAAGTACCAACATATTGATGAATCGCAAACGTGAGGATGCATAATTTACACACAAATCTGTGCGTTCGTGCTGTTAGTGAATGAGGCCCAATGTGAGCAGGTACCCGAGATACAGAATAAGATGGTGATAATCGCTGGCAACTTAATGTGTGCAGAGTTTTGAAGTATCCCGTCTGCCTGTGCCTCGATCAAATTAACCAAAATCACAATAGACCAGTGGTCCACCCTATGCCACAACTTGGACGTGGTCTGAACAGGCATAAGTTTAAACCGACTTTTCTCCCACCAACATCTCCAAGTACACACCCTCACTGCACCGGAACGCCAAGTCATGAGGGAAGTCATGGGCAGACAAAGTTACTGTTGCGTCATTTGATTTAGCCCCACTTTTACGTCTGTGGCTCAACATTCAGAACAGTATTACCAGAAATAGCAAATAAGAAATGCTTTTCTCGGTTGTTTAATTGTACATTTGGTCCAGAAAGCCAACTATTTGTAATAAGAATATTAAAGTACATTTTCCTCTTTAACGTCTGTCGTCAGGCATTGTAAAAACACATCTTGAGCTTTGTGGTTTCTTCACATGGTGTCTTCACCACTTAATATGGTATTAACATCGGTGTTTGCTTATGCTCTTTGAGATCAGGCTGGAAATAAATGTAAGAAGATTACAGCCTAACTTTAGAACGCCATCACTGAGGGATTAACTCAAGATAAAAGGTGTGCTATTACAGGCTATTATTATTTGCTGCGGGTGAACAAACACAGATTGGCATCAATTGAGACCATGTTAAAGAGAATTTAATGTAAAATGTATTCCCTTTTTGACATTTGTAAGTGGTCAAAATTGTATCTATTTATTATTATTATCGTCCGAGAAAATGGGAAGAAAAGAAGATGGTATTAGATTTTACATTTAATTTTGGTCAGGATGAATTTAGCTAATACGAAGTGTAATTGGCTTCATTGTAGGAAAGAAGTATGAAGTCATAAATAGTGATCTTGTTTCCAGTTAAATATGTGAATTTATGTAATTCAGATCACGATAATTATATGTGGTTAGTTACCTGGAGAATGCTATCTAGTTCAAAATGTAGCACATATTAACTCCAGCAATACATATTCTAATACATACAGTGGGTACGGAAAGTATTCAGACCCCCTTAAATTTTTCACTCTTTGTTATATTGCAGCCATTTGCTAAAATCATTTAAGTTCATGTTTTTCCTCATTAATGTACAACCCCAATTCCAATGAAGTTTATTGTGTTATATTGTGTTACACATAAATAAAAACAGAATACAATGATTTGCAAATCATGTTCGACCTATATCTAATTGAATACACTACAAAGAAAATATATTTAATGTTCAAACTAATAAACCTTACTGTTTTTAGCAAATAATCATTCACTTAAAATTTTATGGTTGCAACACGTTCCAAAAAAGCTGGGACAGGGTCATGTTTACCACTGTGTTACATCACCTTTTCTTTTAACAACATTCAATAAATGTTTGGGAACTGAGGACACTCATTGTTGAAGCTTTGTAGGTGGAATTCTTTCCCATTCTTACTCGATGTACAGCTTCAGCTGTTCAACAGTCCGGGGTCTTCGTTGTTGTATATTACGCTTCATAATGCGCCACACATTTTCAATGGGAAACAGGTCTGGACTGCAGGCAGGCCAGTCTCGTACCTGCACTCTTTTACTACGAAGCCACGGTGTTGTAACACGTGCAGAATGTGGTATGGCATTGTCTTGCTGAAATAAGGCAGGGGCGTCCATGAAAAAGACGTTGCTTGGATGGCAGCATAAGTCTCTACAAAACCTGTATGTACCTTTCAGCATTAATGGTGCCTTCACAGATGTGTACATTACCAATGCCATTGGCACTAACACAGCCCCATTCCATCACAGATGCTGACTTTTGAACTTTGCGTCCATAACAGTCCGGATGGTTTTTTTCCTCTTTGGCCCGGAGGACACGACGTCCACAATTTCCAAAAACAATTTGAAATGTGGACTCGTCGGACCAAAGAACACTTTTCCACTTTGCATCAGTCCATCTTAGATGAGCTCGGGCCCACACACCGTTTCTGGGTGTTGTTGATAAATGGCTTTTGCTTTGCATTGTAGAGGTTCAAGTTGCACTTACGGATGTAGCGTCTGTATTGTACTGTATTTACCGACATTGGTTGTCTGAAGCGGCACGGTGGATGACTGGTTGGAGCGTCTGCCTCACCGTTCTGAGGACCGGGGTTCAATCCCTGGCCCTGCCTGTTTGGAGTTTGCATGTTCTCCCCGTGCCTGCGTGGGTTTTCTCCGGGCACTCCGGTTTCCTCCCACATCGCAAAAACATGAGTGGTAGGTTAATTGACAACTGTAAATTTCCCGTAGGTGTGAATGTGAGTGTGAATCGTTGTTTGTTTGAATGTGCCCTGCGATTGGCTGGCGACCAGTTCAGGGTCGTGGGTGACTGGTGAAGGCGTGGAGTGATTGGACTCTGTTCCTACCCTGACGCAACGCCTCAGTACCCGGCTTGAGCGGGCAGTACGGGACATGGTGCCAGAGCGATCTCCTGCAAAAAAGTCCCACACAGAACTTGGAGATAATGGACAATGGAGATCATCAGTTACTTTTGAATCTTCCGGCAGAAGCTTGAGCGAAATCAGCTCGCACTTACTTTAAAACACGAAAATTGTGCGCATAGTTCCCACGGTTCATCAGCCACCTTAGTTCCCTTTTCCGCTGTGAGGAACCTTTCGGGTGACGCACGGCCGTCTTGACGCCGAGGCGGTCTGCGTGAACAGTCATGAGGTGGCGGCCAATCTCGGCTATCGGCCGCCTGCAGTCCAGACAATGATTTCGCTTGTCATATACTCTACCAGCAACCTGTGGAAAGCCTGGCACTAACAGGCCACGCGCCGTCAAATCATTTTATGATTCTTCCACTGTACACTTTTTGCAAACAAAAACTTTCATTTTGCTCAGGTTATAGGTCGTTACGCCAGGGTGCGTGGTTTGGTTCCCCACCACAGGCTTCATCATCGCCCAGAGAGATCGTTTGCTGCGTGTCTTTATTTTCCCTTCTTAATGGGGACGTGGAATGGAAAGTCCACGGACAGCCAGCGGACCATATTAAGGCTTGTTCGAGAGTGGTGGCGGTCCCCGCATTGCTATCAATGTCAGAACACACACATTTAGACACCAATATACAGTAGGTGTGATTGTGTGTGTATGTATGTTATTTGACTTATTGAAGTTTTTAAATTGTAGCGTGAGTTTGCAAAGGCTTAAGATGCTTAAATATTCCATGCTACAGCTTGGTATTTGAGAAGAAAGTGTCATCCTCCCTTGTGATGTCCTTTGACAGCAGATCTAAGAGGCACCCGCTTGTCAAACCATGCCATGCAGTGAGAGGATGCACTCACAAAAATCATGTGGCTCTCGTTTCTAAAATCTCTTTAACCATCACATGAATTTGAGGTCTGAAATATCCCAGACTTTTAAAGGATTTGTGAAAGGCTATCAGTTGAATATTTTTACCTTTAGTTACTCAATATTTCCAGCAAAGTCCATATTATGTTCAGATTATACTTATGGAGGTTGACTGTTGTTCCTCTGACTCTTATCTGTTTTACATAATTGCATTTTTGAATTTGTAGAGAGCAGCTTTGAGTGTTTTATTAGCTATAAAATATAAATAATGTATTGCATGCCATTGTGAATGGGAAGCTTTACTTACTTTTACTGTTTTGGACATGTAAGACTATACTTCTAATTCTAAAAAAAACAGATCAACTGAGAATTGGGCCAATTAAAAAATCTGTTTTATGTACTGCCCTTTCTTTTTGTCACAAAAGCCACCTTACCTAAATGAAGCAGCAACAGAATTGGAAGTATAGCTTGAACCATACGCTGACCAGAATGATTCCTGTCGTATTCAATTTGGTAAACAATAAAAAAAAAAAAAAAAACTTGCCATGCACTCACCAAAACTTTCTAGAATACGTGAATATAATAATAGAAATTTTAAAAAGTAGAAAATTCCATGTCACTGATGGTGCAGCGGTCCACTCACCTGACATTGAAGGACGCATGAGTTAATTTCCCACTCAGTGACAGTGTGTGTGTATACGTGTGTGTGTGTGTGTGTGTGTGAATGGTTTTTCATTTCTACATAGTATGTGCCCTGGCTTTTATGACTAGATTAATATTTTAAGAGGACTACAGTCCAGTACAGTATATGGCATCCATTAGGCATTGAAAACATTTCAATTTTGATTCCTCATGAATTACAATAATAGACAACTGTTATACATGGCAATTTTATGCCCACTCCCTTTGTAGTTGCTGCAACTGCAAATATTTGTCGAAATCCCTCTCCTGTTTTCTGCTTGACTGGTCCATAATTTGCTGTTATTTAGAGTTCACAATACGGTGCCCTGCACACAAGGAAATAGGCACTGTACGCACATAGTCCCTGTATGTGGTCATGGAAAAAGCACAGCACACACACACACAAACACAAACACACACAAATACACACTACTCACACCTGTGGTCGTGTGTAGGTGCAGTGCAAACAGACCTGTGGAAACCATAATTGCAATAGTCTTTTTTTTCCCAGAATGTTGTCATCATGCTCTCATGACAACATGTGGCTATTACTTTATTTGTGTATATATATATATATATATATATATATATATATATATATATATATATATATATATATATATATATATATATACCTAAATGCCCAACGTAATTGTAGGTAAAACTACGGGACTGAGTTTGGGAAATCTGCCAACACGCATTGGGCCGGCATGGCAGATTAGGGCCTATTCCTTCTTCATGGCAGTACAACAAAAAACATGGCCCTCATTCCCCCGAGGCCAAAGAGCCTCTCCCTACAGCAGCGGGCAGACAAGCTTGACGGCAGAGGGTGCTAAGGATCACCGAGTTAATTATGGCTGCTTACGGACAGCGGACTTGGCTATGCTCGACCAAAATATGGTTATTCCTACAAACATTTTAAGTCAAACGAAAGGACAATCTTTAGAAGTAGCAAAAAAGAAGCAAAAAAGGCTTAACGCACAAAATCTTATTTTTGGGACGCTCAACGTGCGAAGGACAATTCTCGATTAGAAGAGCTACGACATTAGCTAGAAGCCATCAAATGGTATATAATTGGACTTGGTGAAATACGTCAGAAAGATGAAGCTTTGTTGACTCTCGATAATGGCCATCTATTTTATTACAGAGGATCAGAAAGCGGATGCAATGGTGGAGTTGGTTTCATTTTTAATAAAAGTATCGCCAATTTTTTTCGCCAAAGTTTGCCAGCGTCAATTTTTTTTTTCCGATACAATCGCCACATGTACCATCTCTATTAGAAAGCGTTACTCGCTTCAATTGATACAAATATGTGCGCCGACCCTCAGCCACACTGACGATGAGGTGGAAGCATTTACGAGGATCTTTATAGTCAATCGAAGCACAATTTTCGAACAGTCATGGATGACTTTAACGCCAGGATTGGCCTTAATTCTGGCGAGAAATCAATAGGATCCGGCGGAATGGGATAAAGAGATGAAAGAGGAGAACGTTTAATAGAATTTACTGAACAAGAAGGCTTATACATTATCAATTCGTTCTTAAACAAGAAATGGAACATAAAGTGGACATGGATAAGCCCCAAAGGAAACACTAGCATCATAGACTACTTTCTGTCCAACGACAAAGGGGTATTTACGGATTGTACCACCCTAAGCAAATTTGACATTGGAAGTGAACACAGATTGGCTCGGGTCAAAGTGCAAATCAACTGCCAACTTGAACGGAAGAAACTTCTCAAGAGCAAGTTTACCAAATGAAACTTAATTCAAGAAAGAAGCGACGTGTTTCAAATACGTTCGGCTAATCGCTTTAAAGCTCATCTAACGCTGGAAGACACAGATCTGTCAACACACAACAGCCCAATTGTAAACGGAATTGTTCAAACTGGACACAAAGTAGCGCCATCAACGAGAAAGACGACAACATCCAGAATATCTAAAGCTCCTCTCGACTTAATGAAAAAGCAACGAGAAATGAAGAAAAGGGGCAGCATTATCAACAAAATTGAATATGTTGAATTGTGCAAGACGATTCGAAAAAAAATGTGAGAAGAATTGAGAACTTACAACGTTCGACTTGTTCAGAAAATGCTTCACAATAACACTGGATGTATTTTTGGCTAAAAAGTGACTGAATTGATTTCCAGCCACTGAATCATTTTGGATCATATCGTTCGAAATGAACCGATATCATCCTCGAATCGAATCGGCAACCACAAATTCTGACACGAATTGAATCGTTGCTAAAACAAATTGTTACAACCCTAACATTTATTTATTTATTCATTCATTTTGCACCATTTCTGTTTCTAAAATTGCACCTCAGTTCTCTATTCTTTTCCTTAACAGCTCTATGAATAGTATAGTCAGTCATACTTTGCATTCACGTAGGGAAACTCAGCTTTACATTGCACTTGACATCTTTGTCAAAGCTTCCAAACATTTAATCTTGGCTTGTAGTCAAGTTCATCAAACTCCAGGGGCTGTCACCCTCCTACTGTGCTATCCTCTTAGACCCCCTGCAGACACACTGCTGTGCAGCATCCACCCAGATAACATGATTAAACAGTAAGAGGCCTATTGCTCAGCTTCATCCTGCAAATTTGGCCTATTCACCGACTGCGAGGTTATGCATCTTGACCCTTAGGCGGGCCATCACTTTGAGCTATGAAAGCCCTCACCGCATCATCTGCTTCACTAACTGATGGCCACATTCACCTCAAAAAACAGACATTTGAATTGAAGGGGACCACTGGATATTCAAGCATTGTCAAACTTACAGGGAGTCAAACTCATATGAATCAAATCAGGATTTTACTTACCTGTACTTAGGGTAAGGACCCGATATGGGTAGCACAGTCATTTTGATTTGGTCGCCAATTGTCAGAGGAAGGTTTAAATATCGGCATTGACATTGACATGCTCTCGAAGCTGTTTGAATCAAGTTTGTTGTAATAAATCACTTCTCATTATAATTTGACATATACTGTGATACAATACAATACATAATTTAATAAATGTAAGGAATACATTTTTGGGGTCTTGAACTGCACATTTCTGTGAAACTTTGATATCAGGTCACCTTCCACACCCAAGGTAGAACCCTTTATATTTTACTACACTGTGCATGAAGCACTTGACTTAATCCAAACATAAACTATAAAGAGCTTTGATGTACATGAGAACCTATATTTGGAGTTAAGTTAAATATCCTGGCAGTTCTACAATTCAGACGTTGACCAAAAATATTTTGCCCCTCCAACATCATAAAACAACTGTGAGTTCAAACAACCTGACAAAATGACCAAAATGACGAGACAAAATATGATTCTGTACCTCAAAAGCGATACCTTGGTGCCACGATACACCAGGGGAACCTTGGTGTTAATTCCAAAACCCTTATAAGAGGGATTTTTAAAAAATATATATTTTTATATTGCCTGCTAAATGAAAGAGTTATGCTTTTTCTATCTTTTCATTTTCTTACTTGCTACCCAATCTTTTATTCAACCTCCCCCATCCCAAGAATAGCTAGTTTTATCTTCGTTTGCAGTCCATTGGAATCTTTTCTGCTGATGTGATGAATGAATGATTTTAGATAAGAATCACCTAGATAAGACTTGTAAAAGAAATTTGTGCATAAAACAAACAATCTTAAGAAGCAATCTTTTTGCTAATGAGCATATGAACATCTTTACATAATTTACCGTCACTGTAATATTCTTAGCGACCTTCAAACGGGCACAAAACGATAAACACAGGCTTTCAAAGTACAAATGGGATCACGGAGGCATACACTTTTCCAATTTTAAGATTCAGAAATGGGTGCTAACACATGGATTACGCCAAACAGCTAGTATTTCATCTCCACAGCACCAGGTCTCATTATGTATGTCTCATTTCAACACCGTGGCAATTATGTGTGGGAATTCACAGATGTCATGGCATGGCTTTTTGGGCTCCAAGTGATCATTGTGCTACTTTAGAATGAATCTACAGCTTCCATGACTTGACAAGATTACTTAATACAGGGGGTCTTCAGTTTATGATGGTCATACAGCATTTCAAGATTACGAATTGCATGCTGTCTAGTTAAAATATCTAGTTTGTGCAAGAAGGGACAGTCAGTTATCGCTGGAGACAATGTTTTTCATTTGATTGTTAATTTCTCTTAACAGAGTTTGTACTTTCGTAAAATTATGTTCAATGTAAAATGTTAATGCAGTCGTTTTGAAGAGATTGTGAACGGGGCGGCGGAACAGATTTAGAAGTGGGGGGCCACAGTACTTTGGGGGCACTTTTAAGTGCATTTGGGCCCGGAAACCAATCGTCGACGGGCGGGAGTTGGGGTGGGGGTGAATTGATTGAATAAATGAATCCCACAAACCAATCAGCGAGGGGAAGTATAGTGGTGATGAGTTGTGGGTATGTAGTTCAGCATCTACCACTCCTAAACAAGGTTATTGTGTCTGAGCACAGTACAGGGCTCAGTACTTTCAGGGGGCCGAGCACAGTACAGGGCTCAGTACTTTCAGGGGGCACTTTTTATTACTTTCAGGGCACTTTTTACCGCCGAAAACCAATCGTCAACGGGGCGGTTAGGGGTGGTGGTGATGGGGAGTGCTGATCAATATTTTCCCTACCTGAAAAATGATATTGTGGCCGGGCAAAGGGGTACATCACACACATAGGGGCACTTAGGGTAAAAAGTGGGAGTTCACGTGCTTCGTGTCTCAATAACAAAAAAACTGGGCCACAGACAAGAATAATCTTGAATTAACTGGATTATACCCGTATTACAAGTACTGTATTATTGGGGACCCGTCATCCTCAATGGCAACTCCCATGGAGGCGCACATCCACGGAGCTATTCTGTAGAATGAATGAATGAATGAATGGGTTGTGTGTTCCTCCAGGCGATGTGGATCGCAGATTTTTTGTGCGTTTATTGAATAAAAAATCCTTTCCTGTTCACGGAGCTGAATTTGTTGTGTGATGATGCTTTTATAGAAATTTGGGTACAATCTATGGCTCCAATTATATGTTTGGGAAACCTTTGTTGAATTTCGACTTGTTGGTCATATCTATATGGGTAAATTGGGGCCAGGAAAATTATTGCATCCAACTCAGCCTGATTCGACCTAGTGTTGGTTGCAAAATGCCACGTCTCCAATCTCCCGCTAAAATGTCCCTGTGGCCACCAGTCCTTGGGACGACAGGAGCTGGGTGTGCACTCGGATGACTTAGTGTGTTGTATTTGTAGTTTCACTGTTGTACCACAAGGTTTTGTGTGTATGCATGGTCAGAGCTGTGTGGAAATTTACTCATGTCCCCATGCAGAGGTCCAACTTGATAAATCCAGCACTCTGTGTGGGAAGTTTCGTACACATACTTTAGGCACACGTCTGTGCGTACGCACACTTGATAATCGAGGCTCCGGCTAATCCGTGACCCTAATGAGGACAAGTGGTATAGAAACGGTACACTAAATTCTAAACTATCCAACAACAGTTCTTTGTATTTTTTTTTTCTTAATATAAAATACCTTGCTGAGAAAGAAAACAAAAACAAGAAAGCTAAACTATTAATTGGTCATACTCGGTTGTCAAAAAGAGAATATATTAATATCAATCTTTCACTTTGCTGGAGTTGCTCCGTGAAGAAAAATAAAATCTCCCTTTTTTGTGTCCAGGGCAGGGAATTGAGAATGAAAAGGAAAGAGAAACTCTCTCTCCTGTGCACTCTCTGAAAAGCAGAAGTAGGTTTCTACAAGGTGGAACACCACCAGCTGCTGGTAAAGACTGAGCCACAGGAGTGTTTGGGAGGTGATGAGTAGTATTCATATAGCAGCTACCTCCGAGCGGTTTCACAGGGATCTTGAGAAAACAACCGGCAGACACATCCCTTTGAATTCACCTCCACAGCAATAGGAGGAAAGGGTGGCTACTTCAATGCCACAGTGGGAGATGAACACTGAGCGAAATGGAAAACGAGTAGATGACAGTGGGGTGCAATGGAAAAGGCTTCCAGATGCATAATCCATAGTCCTTCACATTCATGTCTGGCTTGAATTATGTAAATAAAATCAAATTTGAATTTATTTAAATTAATCAATCTACTCAGGTTTGTAATTGTTTAGACAATAACTATTGGCGTTTACATCCATTTGTCAGTGCAAACACTTCCAATAATTACTAGTTATGACACAATCTGGAGAAATAGACCTTGTTCTGGCACCTGGGTTGCATTTGGGAGTTGTTGGAAGTTGTCAGTACCCTGCTCAAGGCACAGTAAGAGGGAGGCGAAAACTGAACAAAATGTTGGTTTTGTAATGAGCACCTTATTTTTCAAGTTCTGCATGCAGTGTTATAAGAATGACTTGAGGTAAGGAAGAAAGGAGTCTGAGCCTTGCATTTTTCTAACACAGTTTACCTACTTTTTTTTTGTTTGTTTATTTGTTTTGAATACTCACACACAATAAACCCAGAAAATTTCCCCACAGCACTTCATCCATCCATTTACTTTCGCTTAACTGAGGTCGGGTCGCAGGGGCAGTAGCTTTAGCAGTGAAGCCCATACTTCCTGCTCCCCAGCCACTTCCTCCAGCTCTCCCGGGGAGATCCCGAGGCGTTCCAAGGCCAGCCGAGAGACGTAGTCTCTCCAGCGTGTCAAGTTTGCTTCTATTATTATAGCTGACTAAAAAGTGAACTAGTCGATCACGTAAGGTACTGCATGAATCAATAAGGTTGATGTTGACTGGCTGCTATGGGAGTGAGCACTCCGAATAAATACTACTGTACCTACAGTATATTTCATTAACAGTCCATACATTGCTCCAAGGCGGGCTATGCAGTTCAACAGATCATCACTTTTCACCCTGTAGAACAGTCTTATGATTATTTATGCCCTAGGTCAGATTCTCTGCATGCTGATGTCTGCCACATTCTCCCGTCCTTTTTGGCCTTGTTGGAATTCAACATCTCCTTTATAAGAAGGACAAGAAAAAGGGACAGAATGAACATTAAAATACTATGCACCCAATAAACCTATCTAGGTTTTGTGTGGATGTGTGCCACAGCCTTTTACTTCCAAGGTGATACTGTGCAGTGGGGCAACTTATGGTAGAGAGGGTGTGTGAGGTCATGCATAACTGATTGGAAGAGGAAAGACTGAGAAGGTGGTGCAATGCTAATGAAAAATTTGACTTGCCTACTCTATCATTGCTTTGTTGACTTTTCAGCTAGCTGGGATAGGCTCCAATGCCCCCGCGACCCTAAACAGGATAGGCGGTGTTGAAAATGGAAAGATGGATGGACTTTTCAGCTACAATCTAATATAAAAAATGTAAGGCAATCATTTTCCCCAACAAAAAAAAACAAAAAACTTGAAGAACATGAAATATGAGAAGAGGGAATTATAATTGATAAAACCATTTCATCCCTCCATTTTCCATCCCACTTATCCTCACTAGGGTCACGGGTATCTGGAGCCTATCCCAGCTGGGTGAGAGGCGGGGTACACCCTGAACTGGTCGCCAGCTAGTCACAGGGCACACATAGACAAACAACCATTGACACTAACATTCATACCAACAGGCAATTGAGAATCTTCCACTAACCTACCATGCATGTTTTTGGAATGTGGGAGGAAACCATAGTACCCGGAGAAAACCCACGCAGGCACGGGGAGAGCAGGTAAACTCCACACAGACGAGGCCGGATTTAAACCCGGGTCCTCAGAACTGTGAGGCACATGTGCTAACCAGATGTTCACTGTGCCGCCAAATATACTATATATTTCATATGCTTTAGCTGGCATACAGTATTTGATCATCTTTGTTTGGAACATGTAAGCAATTAAAAATATGCATATATATCATGTGCAGAAAATACCGTATGTCCGCTAATGAGTTACTGAGTGGAAAGCGCGTTTCAAAATTGCAAATGTGCCAGATTAGTTTCTGACAGAGCATGGGGTCCAAACAGTCTGTAAATTATGCGTCATCAAGTTTAGAGTTTAGTTTGCACTCAGGGCACAATTACCCGGCCTGACTCAATTGATCTACTTGTATACGTCTTATTCTGTTTATTACCTTTAAACCTATCAGTGATGTATTCCAGGCCTAAACCATGAAGTGATTTGTGGACTTGTAACAGCACTTTAAAATCTATCTGTAACTAAGTCGAAGCAGATTTAAGAGCAGAATAATGTGCTTCCTTCTCCTTGTCCTCGTTACAATGCGGAGTGTTTCATTGCTCTTTTTGGTAAGGTTACTGTAGTGAGAAGAAAGTTGCAGCAGTCAAGCCTACTGAGGATGAAATCATGAATAAGTTGTTTATAATAGTGATAACTTTGATATGGTAAAGAGATCAGTTATCAATTAGCATAGCAACAGTATTACTGTAGTGTGTAGTATGTAGTAATATATTATACACACAATTGTGTTAAAGCAACAATTGTTTCGTCCACATTGTAGCCTTGACCAAGATACTCTGCCGTAATGAAGATTTTCATAGACGGTGTATCTGCGGCTGAGACCAAAAACTGGAGTGTCCTGATTTTCGTGGAAGCACAAGGCCCGCTGCGTGTGTTTGCTAATTTAGCAGACCAAGATGGGTGTTCAGGCGTGGCGGCGGTGTGTCCTTTGACATGCGCATGGCGGAATGACAATTTGGTAGCAGAAAGTCGATCCTGCTGAAAACATGTCTGTCTAGTGCAGTTGGTAGACTGCTGGTCTAACGCAATTTTAGTAAATTTGATTGGGGTACAGGCAGACAGATTCTGACGTTCACAGACGTGTGGTGGACGTCAAATGTAATCCATTCATACATATAGTATGTGAACAGCGGGCATCAAAACCCCTGAATAATTGTAGAAATCGATTAGATGAATGCATTATTAATATTATTATTAGCATTATTATACTTTTTATATCATGCCACTGGCCAGCACGGGGAGGCACACGAATTATCAGGGGTCGTGGGCCCACTTCACAGCTTAGACTTGCCACATTTAAAATGAAAGGGAATGAGCGGAGGCGCTTTGATTGGACAAGATTGAAATCGACTGTGATTGCGCCCTCATCAGCCAACACCAACAATTCCCAACCCGCCTCTGTCCAGAGTAACGCCACGTGCCTCGTCAGATTTACGGCAGCCACACAAATAGAGCCCTCGGAGTCATACAACTATTCACATTCTGTGTGAAGTAATTCAGTGTTTTTCTGCCCTTTTAGGGGAGCATTCTTCGACAAACATGCACCTAGCGTATTACCGATCGTCAGCACCCTTGCAATATGTAGAAGTGTGTCTCAAAGCTGTTTTGCATATTTATGCATATGCTTCCTAAGTCTATCAATTATTTAAATCTCCCAACTGGCTTGATCATGAAAGTCATAAAGTCCGGGTTCAAACTGTGAAATTATCTGTAGTTAAAAATTGATCCCACAATAAATGGTGAATGCAGTTTTTCACACAGGCAATTAATCGTATCCCTTTGCAATACATTATATTTATTGTTGCGTGTCCTGCTGCAAAGTTGTTATGGGTGCACACAAAACTCGGGCAACACTATGAACGGTACATGCAGTAATTTATGTGCACATTTTGTGTGCAGTTGATATCTCAACATGGGCAAAAATGGCTATCTTAATTATCATCAATTTAAGATATTCTTGAAGGCTTGACAAAAATCTCTTTCACCAGATGCTCTTCTAAATGGATAAACAGCACTCCAGTAGTGCTCTCATCCACATGTGAAAATCAAGTTGCTTTTGTTTTATCATTATAAAATAAAAAAAATGTAGACAGAAAAAAATCCACTTTAATCAGTACCAAGTATCGGAACGAATGCTATTATAATCACCCTTAATGAATAAAAAAAATGTGCAGTGGCAAAGCCCTCGTACTCTTTTTTTGTTTGTTTGTTTTTCAAACAAGTGTGAGCAATTAAGCAATACACTACATACAGTGATAATAATATTAGTAATCATCATAGGTATATATATATATATATATATATATATATATATATATATATATATATATATATATATATAGAGAGAGAGAGAGAGAGAGAGAGAGAGAGAGAGATTGCGCACTTTTAATCAAAGTGCTGCACAGATAAGTAAAAACAAGTACAAGTACTAATGCAGATAATTGAAAGTATTAACATAATAAATACGATTTCATAAATAAAGCAAACTATAAACTGTTTCATGAATAAAAACAAAAACACAAAACAGAGCACCACCTATAAATCCAACGTAACAAGGGTGTCTAGTTTTGCTTTCAACTTCTCTCTCGAGCAGGCCTGCCCGATGTCAAGAGGAAGACCATTCCAGAGAGATGGTGCTCACAAGGAAAAGGCTCTTTCACCAAATGTCTTCTTTCTGACCTTAGGAACAATTCGGAACAAACAGCTCCCCTCCGAGCACAGCAACCATGTGGGAACATGGATATCCACAACTTCAGTCGCATATATCGGTGCACAAGACTGTTTACATTATTATAGGTTTCAACAGCACCTCCAAATCTGCTTTAACGTGAACAGGAGGCCAGTAAATAGAAGTCATTACAGGGGTAATATGCTCGTACCTCGATGACCAAGTTAAAAACACAAGCTGACACATTCTGGACAAACTGAAGACCTCAAAAGCTTTTTTGGGGCAAACCTGATCAAAGCACATTGCAATAATCGAGCCTGCATGTCACCAAAGCAATCTCAGCATCTTTAACGAAAAGGATTGATCCGATCTTGGCAATTTTTCTGGGGTGGAAAAAGGCCTCATGCGTTACCTCTTTTAATGAAAGAGTACCCTATCTTTGGAATGAATAACACAGTCATCAAGAGACACGGTGAAATGATCAAACTGATGATTACATTTTAATGTTCCAACAGCATCTGTTTTAGCTCATTTTAGAAGCAAGAATTTTGTTGATACCTCACTGCAGCCAAACACGCTATAGTTTTATCAGCAGCAGAATTATTCATCCCTGCAGTAACTGCCATATATAATAGCAACACGTAAGCATAGGAATGAAAAACTATTCCAAAAGAGCACATGGTCTGACCTAATGGTTCCAGGTAAATAAATACCTAATAAATATAACTAAATGCAGCCCTGTGAATCAGGCCATTGTTTAAAACATTGCTTATTAGTTTTATCAGGAGAGTGGACACAGGAGACCTTTAATGATATTATATGTATTGTTTTTTTTTGGGGTTTTTTTCACAGCTGGAAGTGTCAACCACAGACCTAAATGGAAATCTTGTTGAGGGACCAGTGATACTCGTCATCACTGTCATCGATCAGAATGATAACCGGCCCATATTCAAAGAGACGCGCTACACTGGAGAGGTGCTCGAGGGATCGCCTACAGGTAGGTGACACAGTCTTTTACATTCTTCGAACCCTCATGAAATGATTTCCACCGGTGACGACTTCTTGATTTAGTAGCGAGTGTTAGTGAAATCTGTGTGGATGGTGTTGAAGTCCCATTTGTGTAGCTGAAGAGTAAAACAGAGAGACAAACATGTCCCGCAAGAGACCTACACGTTATGCAAGACAGACATGTTGAAAGACTCAAGGGTCTCTTGGCCTACATCGCGCCTTAAAGGGGAAAACCATCAAAGTTTGTTTATAAATCTTGGGGCGTACTTCTTCATTGGTAGTCGATAGTAGATTGGTTGAGTTGCTAAAAGCGTCTCTGGTCCCAGATGGAGACTGCAAGTTTGAAACTGTGGAAAATATTCTGAAAGATTCAACTTGTCTCAATATTGATGTAAGTTACCATGTTTAGTATGTAGGTTTAGGCTTCGAAACCTACCAGTGTGTACATTACATGTAAAGTATGTACTGTAAGTGTGAAAAGAGGATATATCTGGTGTATTGAATTTTGTTGATGTTATAATCACACTATAATAGGCACACAATTAATACATTTATAATTGACATCATAAATGATTCACACCCTTGAATTAAAGGGCTCCATTTTCATAGACAGCGCCGTCTGTACCAAGCTGGGCATTCCCGAGCAGCGTGGGGCCTGTGGTTGTCCTAAAAGATGCACCTGGCGGAATGACAATTTGGTGGCAGAAAGTCCGTCTAAATTTACGCCTGCCCAGACCAGGTCTAAATCCTGGCAACAGGATAGACTGCTGGTCAAACACGATATTGGTAAATTTCATTGGGAATATCCTTCAGTTACCCCTGACCTTCATGAGGGTGGATGAGGAAAAGAAAATGGATGGATATTCCTGTATTGGGAAAGAGTGTGGATAATTTGTCAAAATGTAAAAAAAATAATAATAATAATTTTTGAAACTAAAAAATTGGCAAGAATGTGATCAATTTTTTTTTTTCTAAAATGTATCTTGTGAGTGGGATGTGTGGGAGTGTAATGTAACCGAACAAGTACATAATCTAGTTCCTGACATTGGGAAGATGCAGATCCCATGATGAATACACCCTCATGCTGACAAAGCTCAATGACAGCAAAACTATATTGAAAAGAAAAAAAAAAATCTCTTGACAATAGGCAACTATTAACCAGTCATAATTTCAGAATTACAAGATCACCCAAGTCTTTGCTTTACACAAACTGGACCTGGTCACTGAAGGTGTAGTGGTACACTCCCCTGACTTTGGTGCGGGCAGCCTCGGTTGATTTCCCACTCAGTGACGGTGCAAATGGTTGTCTGTGTCTATATGTGCCTTGCGACTGACTGGCGACCAGTTCAGGGTGTAGTCGGCCTTTCGCCCGAAGTCAGGTAGGATAGGCTCCAGCGCCCTGTGAACATGGACAGGGTGAGCCGTGTTAAGAATGGATGGATAATTGGATCAGGTTTTGCTATTTTCTCTCTTTCTCTCTCCCTCTCTCTCGCACTCTTTCTCTCTCCCTCTCTCTCACAACAATGGTTTAACTGACTGTAAAAATGAAGTCCTCGATGCCCTTCATTTTCCATCACCATGCAAACGACGCTTTTGTAAATATTCGCCTTTGGCCTCACACTGTATATTGTCCCCCATCACTTAGATACCTTTGTCATTTTATCAGCGTGGTGTCTTTTATGGCTCTCTGAGGTGTTGTCACTCCTATCTCCTTTTTCCATTTACATTTTGGGGTGACAACCATGCCCTCTTGTAACTGAGACTATAAATAAATGCAGTCTGAGTGTACCTTAGTCTATATCAGAAAGGTTTTACAGCAATCTTCATGCATACATCATGTCTTGACTTTGCAGCTATGCAGTAAAACACAAGTCAATTAACGCATCTGTCTTGTATGTGAATGTCTGCCTGTGAAAATCAAATTATTTCTATATACAGTAAATGTGTAGTTGAGGTATACAAATTGGTAATGTTAGATTATCCCAGATCCGATAATTATACAAACATATTTTGCCTCAATTTGGGCTATGAGGATTAGAACACATCAATAACCTAAAAAGGCTTTGTACCGAACTTATTCAAGGTTTTTATCATAGTTCTGTTTCATAACGAGTGGGATTTGATTGGTAATCATTGTTGGTAGTTACAGCCACCAACAATACATTGTTCAAATCTGTTCTTTTTAGTACCACTCATCTTTCAGCTGTCATGTGTGCGCCGCATGCTGCTGATGACAAAATGAACCCAAATCAGTTGATTGACCCTGCAGGCCTTCGGTATTCACCTTGAACTCTGTTCTGCTGATTTACTGAAAATAAAGTGTACTGGCTAACTCTTCTTGTCTGATGTGATTCATAGAAAAACAAAAAAAGTAATCGACACATCAGACTGACATTTGGAATGTGCTGAAAAGTAGTACAATTCACCATGTTATTGTTCCAGCTAATATTTCCATAGAGGGGCTTATAGGTGGTGTGGTGGCAGGTAGAGTGTGCCATCATGACATACAAACTAAGTGTAATACACTAAATATTTGAATCCATTCATTGATGCATCCATTCTCTATACATACCGCTTATCCTCTTCAGTGTCATAAGCAGTGTGTGTGCGTCTGTGTGTGTGTGTAGGTCTGTCTAGGTGTGTGTGTGTGTGTGTGTGTGTGTCTGTGTGTATGTGAGAGAGACAGTGAGAGAGAGAGAGAGAGAGAGAGAGAGAGAGAGAGAGAGAGAGAGAAAGAGAGAGAGAAAGAGAGAGAGAAAGAGAGAGAGAAAGAGAGAAAGACAAAAATAGCAAAACCAGGTCCGATTAGTGTAAAGCAAAGATGTGGGTGCTTTTCTTTTTCATCGTCCGTCGTCACATTTCACACATCAAATCAATGATCTTATTATTCAGAAAATATGACTGGTCAATAGTAGCCTATTGTCTTGAGAGGTTTGCTTATAAAAGTTTTGTGAGAGAGAGAGAGAGCGAGAGAGAGAGAGAGCGAGAACAGAAGGTACCCAAGAAGATGTATGTTTAACAGTGACTTGTGACCATAAAATAGTGCTAATGTTGCCATATGCACAGCCCAAACAACAACAAAAACATCTGCAACGTACAGCAACGTTTTTTCTCATGTTATAAGTGGGCTGAAATATCCAAGTTTGGGCAGTGACAAAACTATGCTGCCTGTTAAAGCTGTTGTTTTTTGTAGTCTGTAATGTAAACACGAGTTGTGCGCGGCTGTCACGACTCACTTTGATTGGCCCGCGAAGACCAATAGAAGACTTTGTTGTGCGGACATGTGACTTTCTTGTGTTGTTTGATTGGTGAACTTGAGTCAAACATCACTGTGGTAATCACAGTGGATTGGAGCAACGGCGCCGGACGCAGAAGTCGAAAACCAATGTCTAAAAATAGATTGCGCACGCAATCATTGATAAATGAAAGTAGCGAGCGGCATGAAGATTATTCGAACGGAGTAAAAGTACCGTTTCTTCTTAACATAAATACTCGAGTAAAAGTAAAAAGTATGCCTCATTAAAACTACTCTGACAAGTACAATTTATCCAAAATGTTACTGGAGTAAATGTAACGGAGTAAATGTAGCACGTTACTACCCACTATCAGTAACCATGAACAAATAAGTACACAAAGAAAATGAAACAAAACTCACTCTTGTAAGTGGGACCAGGAAGGGCCCAATTTTTGAAATTGCCTTAGCTTTATTATTAGCATAGTTTTCTTGTTATTCCATTCATTCCAGGGTAGCACAGAAGAAGGTTTGCAGTTTGAGCAATCAACAGGTAGAAGTGTGTGAGGCTCCACCCTTCACAGACATCAAGAAATGGACTCCTGTGACTGGCGCTGCAAAGGTTTTCTGAAAAGTGAATAATTTGCGCTGGATATTTTACAATCGAAGCACAATGAACCGAATCGAACTGCCCGATGAAAATTGAATCATAGATTCTAAAAATCTACATAAAAAAATGGTAATGTGAAAATCACATTTCTGATTTAGTCGCTTGACTTTACATGGCAATATTATGATATCCCAGTGAATAGAAACAACCTCAACAGTGCTGCCTGGCCAAACGCCATCCAAGGATCTACTGTATGTACAGTATGTATAGATTAGTTTTATGAAAGGCAAGTAATTTTGTGTTTAATGTATGTGCAGCCGTTGAGTGAATATCTGCCAATTGAGTGCTCTTCCACGACGTGTTTGCATTTGTGTGGTGCTGCAGCCTGCTGTGTGTGTGTGTGTGTGTGTATATAGTAATGGCTAGGCAGCAGCGGGAAGCTGGAGGAGAGAATGTCACAGTGCTCTGACATTTCTGTGCTTACCGATAAGAAAGGCAGCCAAATCGTTTCTCTCTGTTTATTCCTCCACTCTTAGTTTTCCTCGATATATTTATTTTTGTTGCCCCCATTGTCTTTTACATTCTGTTTACCTCACTCTCAGTTTTCGGACTTTTATTTTGAGCTATTGTCATAACTCTGGGAATATTCAATAGCCCTCTTGTTTACAGTCCTAATCCTGTCACCTTTCTTTCCAGAAATGGACTTGCCCATTTAAACGTTGCTATGACGTTCACATTTTTGGTCAGGTGGGTGGAACTTTTTGTACAAGGCAATGATGAATGAATACAAACTGTCCGTAATGATAATGTGATTACAAGCCAAACATTAGAGAGGCAGCACACATTGTCAGTGGATTTTCACTGTGAAAATCATTTGATCAAAGTATTGTTTTCAAAATGTCCATTTTGTGTTCTTGTTGCGGCACCATGCAGAGCTTTGCCATCTCGGTCATATATAATACAGTATGGAATTGGACATGATGGAGTATACATGAAAATAATAACTCAGGTTGCAGTCTCCATTTGTGTTCCGGACTAATTTGTGTTTATATTAGACGATTAAGGCCGGGGATCCTACTGCGAAGGCAGTGATTGATTTGACTGTGATGGATTTGGTCTTTGCTTCAAGCGCTCACAAACAAGCCAGTTTTAACAGATTATTATTTCCTGTCATTAAAATGATGCACAGTAGATTCTGCTAGCTTTTCCCAGCTACATTGTCTAATTTTAGGAACTAAACCTGCACATTGAATGTCCTAGTATTGGGAAAACGTCATACTTCACAAATCCTGTGTGAAAATACGTATTGTGAAAATGAAGCAGTCGTTTGTAGACAGGACATCTGTTTCAGCAAGACTTGTGCCGGATGTTGGATACAGTCAGTAATAATTTTATCAATGACTTTGTGTGACAATACAATATGCTTATGCCTAACTTTGGAGTTTTTGAAGGATGAACGCCCGTGACACGTTGACTGTATTTTCTATACTTTATCTATATCAGTGTTTTACAACATTGAACATATCATTATTACTGCTTTACCCATGTGTTTACATAGCAAGGATTTTCAGAACGTGTTCTTTAACATAAAAAAATAAGATTTAAATAATAGCCCTCCTTCAGTCTAAAAACGGAATGCGAAGCCAAGAAATTTCAAGTCAAACATATTTTTGGGGAAATATGACAGTGGAACATTTTGAATCACTGTGGGGTTTCTATATTTCTTTGAACTTAGTTGAAGCTTAGGAAGGTTCCAGTTTATTTTCATTTTTTTCCTCAAGCTGCTCTGCCTCCTCTGAAGTCCTCTGGTGCACCCCAGGCGAGGCGCAGCTTATACATTCAACAATGCTGGTCTATACAGTAGCATTGTCTATGGCGTGGTGTGTGTGGGATTTCTTTATACGGCTGATGACAATGCCCCCAAAAAAGCATTGGTACTGCTACTCGAAGACCTTTGTAGAAACCTACTCGAATTTGAGGCAGGTTGAGAGTTTGTTAGTGTGGCAACAATACTCAAGCCTGAAAGAAATTGCTCGAGATGGAAAATGTTTCAACAGAAACATTATACCAAAGCTGGCAGGCAATTTGTTGCATGATGGTTTCTGATTGTCACATTATGGTTTCTGCCTCTGTACTTCTCTTTTGACTCGCTCCCTCTGTTAGCCAGAGAGCAGTCTCCGCAACACTATACCAGGTGACCCTCCATCCCACTGGACCCATCAGCAGCTTGTCAGAGTGAGAAAGCCAGGCAATTTCATGTCCAAGCCATGGACTGAGACCGATGCCCAATTATCTCCGGGGCATTTTTGTTACAATAAATTAGTATGTTTTTCTTCCTTCATTTTTCTTCCCTCCCATTCCACCAACTGATGTGTTGGTCTGATTCAGTAACGGCCCACCTGGTCAGTTTCTATTTCCATCTAATCCCTCGGAGCTTCACATTTTGTCACAATGAGATGAAGGGTATTAAAAGGAAATTCATTCATTGATATTCGCATGAGAAATTTCAAATTAAATATTGTAATGGTGAATGGTGAGGGAGTGAAAGTGCAGTGTTAAAATGCATGTGTGCTCAACAACTGTTATGGTAGCGCAAGTTACAAACAATTCAATAAGACCCTCTTGGAGTATTTACTCATTTGTATGCATCTGTTCTCTTTTCACCAGTAAAGCATCATTGATTTTCC
This sequence comes from Phycodurus eques, assembly GCF_024500275.1. Classification (NCBI taxonomy): domain Eukaryota; kingdom Metazoa; phylum Chordata; class Actinopteri; order Syngnathiformes; family Syngnathidae; genus Phycodurus; species Phycodurus eques. The sequence continues at coordinate 31,678,138 of NC_084529.1, forward strand.
CAACCCCTCTTAACCAAGCTATCTTCTCTTAAATTACCATAGGGAGGGATATGCATTACAACTCTAAGAGGACAAATGTGTCCTAAATGGGCTTTATTTTCAAGAGACATTTGAAGTGAATGTATGCAAAGAAGAAAATGCTTTCTTTGAATACATGTCTGAGGTTTGGAGTATGTCATTTTGCTCAGCTCTGTGTGGTTGCTTCAATCATTCCACAGCTAAATAGAGTCAACATTCACCTCTCCATCTCCTGTGAGTTTCTCACTCTTTCTCCTTGCTGTTTATGAATATTATGCATATAAGAATGTATTTTTTAAAATAGCCCAAAGTCTGAATGGATTATACCAAATATAGTATACTATGGATTGAAAATTCAAGGTGTAACAATGGCTCAACGCTTGGATCCCTGGCGGCTGTTCCACTGCTTGAGTGCTGCTAATCTTTTAAAAGGTTTCTATTCTCCTTTGCCCCTGCACAAAATCTCATATCAACTTGGCCTTGATTATCTGTCCCTTGCTTTGATTCAGCAGGGGCTTGCTCCTCTCACTGAGCCCACCTCTCAAAGCCCCAAAAGTTCCATCAGACAAACCAATCTCGCCACATCGTTTCATTTCCCCTCATTCACTTTGACTTGAAAAGGCAGCCATTATTGCTTTCATAACCTTGCAACAATCTACGAAAAAAAAAAAAAAATCAAGCTTGTAGTTGGTTAGTCTGTACATTGCAGTAGGCAGGCTGTTTAAGAACATATGCCACCTGTAGTTTAATATGTTCTCACAAAGATTAAGAAGGACATTTTGTGAAATGTTAGATACACTATTCATAATGACACAATTCTATAGTGTAAAGAATATCACAGCTTGCATGCACAAACCCCCACTCTGGATCCCTCCTAAACAGCAGAGAATAGCCATAACACATTTCAAAAATATATTGGACATGTCATAAAGTGCCCATGCCCAAAAGTATTAATACATTGGCCAATAAAAGGGAAATTGTATTTGATTAACGGGAATGGCTGAATGACTGAAATGACTCAAGAAAGTGAGAAAGATATGTTGGAGATATTAATGAACAATATTCACTTTAAAAAAAATAGACTTATCCTTGACAATTCCTAGGAAGCACAGTCGTCAAAAGAATCTTGAGGCCAAGCCAAACATTCTCCTCAATTATAGATTACATTGAATTTAAAATCGCCATTCTCCAAATGAAAATTTGCTAACAATTCTTCTGGAACACCAAGCTGTGAAATCTTCAGCCCCCCATCCCCAACCCTTGACGATAAGAACTGATGAGTGCACACCCTTTTACACACAAATGCAATGGAATGATCAACATGTGAAATAATGTATGATAAAAAATATGTGCAATTTCTGAATGTAAACAATTGCATTAGCACCATATTATGATATGGCCTTTCTCCCAAATGTGAATAACTGTAGGTTCTTTAGGTGTGTCTTTTTGATAATCGTGTGCTTTTTACCTCAACACTGCAAATTGTGAGAAGCCTACCAGTTTCATTGTTCCTGTAACAGTGACAAGAAAGTTCTACTCTACTCTTTTTCAGGGTGTGACTCGATAAATACCATTAGACACAAAACTATTTCATGTTTGGGGATTGCACAATGTTTTCTAAACATTTTTTTAAAAAGCTCTTTTCAAGTAGGCGGAAGAGTGGATCACTGGTTAGAACATCTGCCTGACAGTTCTGAGGACCCGGGATCTAATCCGGCCTCACCTGTTTGGAGTTTGCATGTTCTCCCTGTGCCTTTGTGGGTTTTCTCTGGGTACTCTGGTTTACTCCCACATCCCAGAAACATGCACGGTGGGTTAATTCAAGACTCTAAATTGCCCGTAGGTGTGAATGGTTCTTTGTTTATATGTGCCCTGTGATTGGCTGTCGACCAGTTCAGGTTGTACCCCGCCTGTTGCCCAGGGTCAACTGAGATAGGCTCCAGCACGACCGCGACCCTCGTGAGGATAAGGGGTTCAGAAAATAGATGGACGTTTTCAAGTAATAATATTTGTAATTAATTATATCAGGCAGAATGTCTTTTTTATGAGCTTTTACCAACAGACTTCGAGGACAATTTCTACAGTAAACCTCTTTTTTTATTTTTGAAAAAAGCATAAAATGCCTGGAGGATCAGTGTATTTATTCTCCAGAATACCCCAGAAGACAGACAACCAATGTAATCAATTTACGTCAAATTTGATACTTTTATGGAAATGTAAAGGTGCTTCAAGTTTTTCCTGTTTTTATAATCACTTTAAATAACTTTTGTGCGCTTACAGAATGTTGAGACATTTTAAATAAGTTTTAGAATTGTCTCAGAAACGTGCCTACCAAGAACCGTGATTTCTTCCAGGACCCTCCATTCAGCCATTAAGTAATTGATTTGTGCAAGAGGTGCTGACGGAAATAAGATTGAAAGAGACACTCTCCTTCATCTAGCCTGTCTGTCACTCTTCTTCCTCACAGCCTACCATTTAATTACAAATTATTTCAGCATCCTGCTGTGTTTGAGTGAAGTAGCACTGCAGAGTAGTCTCTCAGTATTCTTTCCATTCTCTGTCATAGTCTTCCACAGTTTTCCCGTCTTTTTTTTAGTTTTCCACGAGTCGTCAAGCAGCTTTCCCGGGGTTCTGCACCGAGAATGCATTAGCAGCTAAGAGCTAAAACATCCATGATTGAGTATTGATTTTGAAGTTTCACAGATGTGAACAAAGCACCAGCCTTCTGTCTCGTATGTCATGCTCTGCTCATGGAGAGGGGATAAGAGGTTTTTTTTTGTTTGTTTTTTTATCTTGACATTACTGTGATGACTAAGACACTAACCTATTTAATTAACAGTATCCATATAAGAAATCCAACTCAATCCCACATGAGCAAGCCTTTGGTAACACAGGCAACAAAAAACTTGAATTTTGAACATCAGTGGTATGCCATACCGTATGTCAGAACAAGATGGAGTATGTGATTGTGACATGAGAGAACCCAATCCAACCATGAATCCATCCATCCATCTTCTTCCACGGTCAGGTCACAGGGGAAGCAGCTTCAGCACGGAAGCCACTTTGTCGAACTCTTCCGGGGTGATTCTGAGGCGTTCCCTGGCCAACCCAGAGTCTCCCCAGCGTGTCCTGGGTCATCACCGGGGCCTCCTTCCAGTGGGATGTGCCTGGAACACCTCACCAGAGAGACATCTAAGAGGCATCCTAACCAGATTCCCGAGCCACCTCATATGGCTCCTTTCGATGCGCAGGAGCAGCGGCTAGACTTTGAGACCCTCCTGGATGGCCAAGCTTCTCACCCTAACTCTAAGGGAGAGCCAGGACACCCTGCGGAGGAAATTCATTTCCGACTGAGTGCCATGGTCATAGATTCGGAGGTGCTGATTCTGTTCCCAACTGCTTCACACTCGCGTGTGAACCACTCCAGTGACATTTGAAGATTGCAGCTTGATGAAGCCATCACAGCCACATCATCTGTAAAAAGTAAAAACAAAATACGAAGGCCACCAATCCGGACCCTCTCAATGGCTCAGCTGCACCTAGAAAAACTGTCCATAAAGGTAATGAACAGAATCAGTGACAAAGGGCAGCCTTGGTGGAGTCCAACCCTCAATGGAAATGATTCTAATTTACTGCTGGCAATGCAGAACAAACTCTGACACCAGTTGTACAGGGATGGAACAGCCCTTATGATCACCCTCCACAGGACTCCATGAGGGACACGGTCGAACACGAGTCCCCAAAACACATGTAGACTGGGGAAAACTCCCATGCACCCTCCAGGACCCTATTGAGGGTGTAGAGCTGGTCCACTGCTCCTTCTGAATCTGAGATTCAACTTACCGACAGAGCCTCCTCTCCAGAACCCCTGAATAGGCCTTACCAGGGAGACTGAGGAATGTGATCCCCTACACTCTAAAAACGGCTGTGTCAACACAAAATGGGTTATTTGGGTAACCCAATGCCTTCCTAAAGTTCGACATACCCAACGAGTTGTTATTTTAGACCAGCAGGTCTGGTTTGGAGGTTTGACCCTGCGTGTTGGGTTGAACGCAACCTTGCCAATAGGTCAAACGGGCATCCGTGGCCCAATGGTTAATATCATCGCCTACCACCATGGGGCATCTTGGTTCAAGACCCTGACCGGACCATCTGCCAACATCTCCCAGATTCATGGCTGTGGTGTCCTTTGAGCAAGACACTGATAACCTGAACTGCTGCCCCCTGCTCCCATGTGTTCCACTAACAAGTGTGGGCGAATCTCATCCTCCCACAGGGCCTGCAACCGACAAGCTTTTTAACCACTTCAGTGACCTCAACCCCAGATATAGGAGAGCCCGCCTCAGAGTTCCTAGACTCTGCTTCCTCATGGGGCTGCCATTATTATGATTATTATTATTTTTTTGTCTGCTGAGCTGTTGCATTACTGCAGTATATAGTACCTAATGGAACCCCAGAGAACACATTGGATTCCTAGTCGTCCATTGCCGGAGAGATTATTTTTCTCTCGTGCGTGTGAAACACACGGGCCACATTTCTTTCAATTCTTTGTTGTGATGAGTGAAAAAAAACATTTATCACTCCAATATATGTTGTGACTGCGCATGATTGAATGACTTGACTTATGACTTGCTAAACCCAAGCGATGACTTGATTCCACTTATGACTAGTATTTGCATTTAACATTGGTGTTACGATATCTGTTTGAATGTTATTTTTCTTTCATTCCATATTTTTTTTCTGTCAGTATTAATAACAGTTTCAGAAACCTCTCTGTCATCGTGACCATCAGAGATTTGTGTGCAGTCACACATAATGACGTCTGTTTCTCAGTTCTACTCATGGATTACAGTCTAAAATGTAACCAATCCTATCCGTTGCAACAAATACGGCCAATCTCTTCGGGCTGTGAGACTGTGCAGCATCCGTCCGCCGTCACTGTCGGCCAGATACTCTTCAGCCTGCCTGTCCATTTGTGTAAGCCTGCCATATTTCTAGCATTAAACTTGAGCCAGACACCCATTCTAGCTTTTAGTGAAAAACCTCTACAGCCGTGTGTTATTGTTTACGTAGCTTATATGTGGACTTTCCTTCAGTCTGGTACATCCCTTTGCCAAGAATATCTCCTTTTTAGCTTTGGTTATCTGACAGAAACAAACCTTGTTCTCTAACAAAGTCAAGTTTTATGGATGCTGGCCTGTCTGTTCTAATACCATCCCAGTCTAAGAAAATCTAACGTTCTACTGAGTAGTTTTCTACCTCACCCTGCTGAACCCTGGATCAACATTAGGTGCAGCTCCATTGTCGAATGAGATCATACAGCGCAATTTAGTAATTTTTCAATATTTCATTGTGACGTAGACTATCGGCATCTTTCGGAGTACCATAGTTTTGTATATACAGCTCTGGGAAAAAAAAAAAAAAAAAAGTTAAAAAAAAGTTACAATAATAAAAAAAATTTAAAAAACCTGGGCTTTGTTTACCCATTTTTCATTTTCTGCAAAAAAAAATAGCATTTCTAAATGACAATATTTGGAATTTTGGAGTTATGATGTCAGTAGTTTGTAGTTGTAGTTTTTACTCAAACATATGCACAGAAATTATTTTTTTAAAATTCCAGAACTGTACAGTACAATGATTCTCATGCAATGCAATAATACACCGAACAAAAAATATAAACACTTTTGTTTTTGCTCCCATTTTTCGTGATGTGGACAACTTTTTCTACATACACAAAAGGCCATTTCCCTCCAATATTGTTCACAAATCTGTCTCAATCTGTTAGTGAGCATTTCTCCTTTGTCGAAATAAGGCATCCCACCTCACAGGTGTGGCATTTCAAGATGCTGATTAGACAGCAGGATTATTGCACAGGTGTGCCATAGGCGGGCCACAATAAAAGTCCACTCTGAAATGTGCAGTTTTACCACAGCACAATGCCACAGATGTCGCAAGTTCTGAGGGAGCGTGCAATTGCCATGCTGACCGCAGGAATGTCCACCAGAGCCGTTGCCCGTGAATTCAATGTTCATTTCTCTACGTACACATACGTGTGGTGCATCCCCTCACAATATTTTTTTTTAAATTAAAATGTATTCAGTTGTTCTTATGAGTTCTGGACACAAATCAAATACTTAGTTCTTCTGTGATATGCCAGGTACAGTAAATCAATAAATAAAAGTACCAAACAGATTACTCGGTTTGTTCATAATGATCAGCTATCACATTTCCATAGCAGTTACAATCCAATACAGTTTGTATTGCATAGTAGGCTATAGCCAACCCTTAGGCCTCTGTGGCCAAAGCCTTTTGTTATTAGCCTATTTATTAATTTCCACAATGCTATCTTTCTTGGCTCGCCGTCAGAATGCTATAGTTCACAATCTTGGATAGAGGCAACCTCAGTGAGTGCTGAGGATGGTCATCATTATAAGTCCTTCCAAGTCAAGGACAAACACATGGCATTAAGCAATCTGTTACTTTTTGCCAATACCTTCATGTGCAGGAACTTAATGGAATGAAGATGACGCATTCAAGGACACCACACACACAAGAAAACTGAAAATCCGCTCTACACAAGTACGTATATAGTCCTGAATCATAGCATCTTTTTGCACATTCATTTTAGTCTACACTAGAGAATTCTCCCGATGAATGTACAATAGTCTGTGCAGTGATGCCGGTAACGCGTTACGGCAAAATTGCCACCATTTTGAGTAACAAGTAGTGATGTTACGGGTTGTGCCGAGTCTCTGAGTCTCGTGTGTCGCGTAATGAAGGGGGCGTTTCCGCGAGGCACATATCAAGGCTTGCTTCATTTGGGGGAAGGGGCCGGAAATGATAACCTCCGAAGCTTCGCTGACCGCTTCAGGAAGTGGTTCAGAATTTGGCGCCATGTGGGACACTTTGACACAACAATATTGACCCCGTCAAGCAGCTCCATGGAAATGTGCTTTTATGCCATTCTCCAAAGTTGACAAACACATTACACAAGCTGCCATACTGGTACATCTCAATAAATTACACTAGTGTCAAAAGCTTAATTTAGTTAAGTTGTTCAATTCAAAAGTGAAACTCATATTCTAGAGATGCACCACACACATGGAAATATTTCATGATTTTTTTATTCATGTATAATTGTGATGATTATTGCTTACAGCAAATGACAACTCAAATTCACCATCGCTAGAAACTACAACTTAACGTAACAAACTATTATGGAACAATGGAATTTATTTTTAATGTCGAATTTAGGCCGGAATTTGCCCTCTAAAAAGTATTTTCCCAAGCGTTTAATGACTCTATGAGTACTGAAATCGATTGAGTTTTCTACCGTATTCTATTTTTTGGGATGTGCCTGTATATGATTACTACCGTTTTGGAAAGAATATTTTATAATTTCATGTCCGCACAATTATTATTTTTTTGTCATTCACTCATTTCCAAGTACCACAACAACCACCATATTGCAATGTATCACACATTATTTGGCCTAAGATAAGTTCCACGAATGATTAAAAACAGACAAAACAAAACAAATAATCAATTGATTGTTACTTTTCCCCATCATTGTCAAAATACCTATCCTTCTCAAACGACAGTATATTTAAGATGTTATTTTTTATTTCTGCATGTTTAAAAACAACATTCAATATTGTGGCCCTTGTACAGATATGCCATAAACCAAAGATGTGAACATTGCAGACAATTATAACTCAATACACAGGAACACTGTGGTAGTATAGTTTGAACCCATCTTCCGTGGGCTTCTCCTCGTCTCTAGCCTCCGTACAGTTAGCAAGCTGTCTTGCAGTGATTGCTTTCTTTTTCAGGGTGAGAGCCAGTGAATGCCTACTAATAGGTTCTCAGTTTTATGAACTGAGCCGCGAGTACAGAATTAGAACGATTTTCTGTAGGTAATTAATTGAAGTGTCCTTTTAAAGGGAATGTATCTTTTGTCTTGATTTCGAGAGCAGAGTCATTAATTAGAGCTTCAGTGGTGGGAGAACACGGGAGACTCAGAGCATTCCCTTCAGTGTTACTGGGACCATTTTGACAATTACAAAGAAAATTATCATTATTAAAGAGGCTTGTAAAGCCGTCAATGGCTGACTTCATGGCACATTATTTTGATTTGTAGCTAGTCAAACAAGTATATCCATCCATCCATTTTCTGAGCCGCTTCTCCTCACGCGGGTCGCGGGCGTGCCGGAGCCAATCTCAGCTGTCATCGGGCAGGAGGCGGGGTACACCCTGAACTGGTTGCCAGCCAATCGCAGGGCACATAGAAACCTCAGAACTGTGAGGCTGACGCACGGTGGCCGACTGGGTAGAGCGTCAGCCTCACAGTTCTGAGGACCCGGGTTCAATCCCCGCGGGGCCCCGCCTGTGTGGAGTTTGCATGTTCTCCCCGTGCCTGCGTGGGTTTTCTCCGGGCACTCCGGTGTCCTCCCACATCCCAAAAAACATGCATTAATTGGAGACTCTAAATTACCCGTAGGCATGACTGTGAGTGCGAATGGTTGTTTGTTTCTATGTGCCCTGCGATTGGCTGGCAACCAGTTCTCGGTGTACCCCGCCTCCTGCCCGATGACAGCCGGGATAGGCTCCGGCACCCCCGCGACCCGCGTGAGGAGAAGCGGCTCAGAAAATGGATGGATGGATGGATGAATATATATATATATATATATATATACACATATATATATGCCTCACAGTTCTGAGGACCGGGGTTCAAATCCCGGCCCCGCCTGTGTGGAGTTTGCATTTTCTCCCCGTGCCTGCGTGGGTTTTCTCTGGGTGCTCCGGTTTCCTCCCACATCCCAAAAACATGCGTGGTAGGTTGATTGAATACTCTAAATTGCCCGTAGGTGTGAACGTGAGTGCGAATGGTTGTTTGTTCCTGTGCCCTGTGATTGGCTGGCGGCCAGTTATGGTGTACCCCGCCTCTCGCCCAAAGAAAACTGGGATAGGCTCCAGCACGCCCGCAACCCTTGTGAGGATAAGCCGTACAGAAAATGGATGGATGGATGGATGGATGAATTTCCATGTAATAAAAAATACCTAAACAAATGTATAGAGATGAAGTAAATAATGAATCAGTTGGCTGGAGTAATGCAAACATTACAGAATGTAATGCTGTGAGACCTATTCACGCATAGTTGTTCTTTTTTTATTTCTATATCTGCTTATGATTAATTTCACGCTTGTCTTGACATTTAGAGTGCCAAAATGAATGACACACGAACAACACATTCCTCTGCCTAAAGAGAATTTATCATCTCCATTTATTCAGCAGTTTACTTGTCTGCCCACACAGCCATCCTGATCTGTCCCCCCAAAATAACACATTTTTAATCAAATGTGTTTGAAAACGTAATGCATCACAAATAATTAAAACAAATACATTCGATATCAGCTCACAAAAACTCAATTCTGCAAATTGTCATGAAAAACATGGATTAATGTGAAATTTTAACAACTAAATCATTTGCAGTCATTCCCCCCATACCCCTCCACAAACACACACATAGTTATTTAATTATAGTACTTATTTTTGAGGAATGTAATAATGGACTGCTCAAGTTGCAATTAACAGTTCCTTGATAAAACCTTGTTTTTTGTCAGCCACCTGTTGTTATGTTGAACCACTGCATGCCATTCCACATATACTGTATTTATCATCATCTGATAGCCACAGTATATGACAATACACAGTCACTAAAGGCTCTCCTTTTAAGTCAAGAGAACCCCCAATATACTGTGGGTTGGCGTGTCCTGACTGATGAGGCTTCCATTCACCGCACCAGATAACAAATTGCAGGGAAATTGCAGACGAGACCAGATGAGCTGAGTTCAGAGGGAAGGAAAGAAACGGCTCAACAGTATCAGTACCCAGGAATTTCCAACCGGTGTGGAAATGAATGAGCAGGATTAGTCATCATTCAAAGGCTAATCCTTCATACTGTATGAATTTTCTTGTATATGTTTGAATAAAAATCACTATAAATGATTATTGCAAATAGAAGGCAACATGGTGAACGAATGGTCAGCTTGTCTCTCTCACAGTTCTGAGTTTCAGGGTTCAAAACTCAGCTCCAGCTTCTTGTGTGGAGTTAACATTTTCTCCTTGTGCTTGTATGGGTTTTCCCCCAGTATGCTGAGTTCCCGCACGTGCATGTTAGGTTGATCGAAAGCTCCAAATTGAGGTGGGAATAATTGTGCAAATGTGCCCTGCGACTGGCTGTTGACCAATTCAGGCTGGATCAAACCTCAGTCAGGATCCTCATGAAAACCAGCGGATAAAAATTTAAAATTTAAAATATATACAACCCAATTCCAATGAAGTTGGGACGTTGTGTTAAACATGAATAAAAACAGAATACAATGATTTGCAACTCATGTTCAACCTATATTTAATTGAATACACTACAAAGACAAGATATTTAATGTTCAAACTGATCAACTTGATTTTTTTTAGCAAATAATCATTAACTTTGAATTTTATGGCTGCAACATGTTCCAAAAGAGCTGGGACAGGGTCATGTTTACCACTGTGTTACATCACATTTTTCTTTTAACAACATTCAATAAACGTTTGGGAACTGAGGACACTAATTGTTGAAGCTTTGGAGGTGGAATACTTTCCCATTCTTGATTGATGTACATCAGCCGTTCAACAGTCCGGGGTCTCCGTTGTCGTATTTTACGCTTCATAATGCGCATTTTCAATGGGAGACAGGTCTGGACTGCAGGCAGGCCAGTCTAGTACCCACACTCTTTTACTACAAAGCCACGCTGTTGTAACATGTCCAGAATGTGGTTTGGCATTGTCTTGCTGAAATAAGCAGGGGCGTCCATGAAAAAGACATTGCTTGGATGGCAGCATATGTTTCTCCAAAACCTAGATATACATTTCAGCATGAATGGTGCCTCCACAGATGTGTAAGTTACCCATGCCATGAATGAAATCCCTAAATTCCTTGCAATTGTAAGTTGAGGAACATTGTCCTTAAACTGTTGGACTATTTTCTCACGCACTTGTTCACAAAGCAGTGAACCTCGCCCCATCTTTGCTTGTGAATGACTGAGCAATTCAGGGAAGCGCCTTTTATACCCAATCATGGCACCCACCTGTTCCCAATTAGCCTGTTCACCGGTGGGATGTTCCAAACAGGTGTTTGATGAGCATTCCTCAACTTTCTCAGTCTTTTTTGCCACCTGTCCCAGCTTTTTTAGAACGTGTTGCAGCCATAAAATTCTAAGTTAATGATTATTTGCTAAAATCAATCAAGTTGATCAGTTTGAACATTAAATATTTTGTCTTTGTAGTGTATTCAATTAAATATAGGTTGAACATGATTTGCAAATCATTGTATTTTGGTTTTATTTATGTTTAGCACAACGTCACAACTTCATTGGAATTGGGGTTGTCCAATCCAGAGGGTTTGACAGGGTACCTCGAAAGAACAAATGTCTTACTTTCATTATGTCTGTCACTGCTTCATTTGTGTAATCCAACTCTCCGTCTACAAATGAGTCTGTCTTTCTTTGTTGAGTTGAGATGGAGGTAAACTTATTTCAGAAATGTAACAATATTTATGCTCGGAAATAGAAAAAAAACAAATAAATACATGGAAGGTAGGATTGACTCATGGGCTATCCTACTGTAAACTGTACTGTTAGCCTACTGGACTACAACTGTGTAACAACTATATAACTTCAGTCAGCATCGAATGTAGTCCTATTGTTAAAGTAAGTGTGAACTGAGTGAAATATGTACATAGTGATGTATTTTAGTAAAGTATATCTAGTAGAAAACGTCCATCCATCCATTTTCTTTTACCGCTTATCTTCACGAGGGTCGCAGGCTGCTCGAGCCTATCCCAGCTATCTTCGGGCGGGAGGCGGGGTACACTATGAACCGGTCGCCAGCCAATCGCAAGGTACATAGAAACAAACAACCATTCGCGCTCACATTCACACCTCCAGGCAATTTAGATTCTTCAATCAACCTACCACGCATGTTTTGGGGATGTGGGAGGAAACCGGAGTGCCTGGAGAAAACCCACCCAGGCTCGGGGAGAACATGCAAACGCCACACAGGGGGGGAGGCGGGATTTGAACCACGGTACCCAGAACTGTGAGGCAGATGTGCTAACCAGTTGGACACCGTGCCGGCATATAGAGAACATTGTAAATAAAATTTAAAAACGATGTCCAATTTAATCAGAGGCCATTAAAATTCCCTGTTGAAGTGTTAGCATTTGATGAATGTGTATCATCTTGCTGAAACAAGAAAAAGAACCACTCACCAATCCATTTTTGTTTGTTTTGTTTTGTTTTTACGTTATGTAATTGAGACACCTAATAATTTTGAGGAAACCGATTACTTCTAGCATAATCTAGTGCATGTTAATAATTTGTAAATGCCTATATTGAGAAAGGTTTGAATCATCATGGTCATATAATAAAAAATGAAAATACCAAATGTTTTTTAACTCATTCACTGCCAGCCTTCCCAGTTAACCTGGATATTTGACTTGTAAAGCTGTCAATGGCAGTGATTAAAAATCACTCCTTCGTATTACACAATTTTGCCAATTCCTAATCTCGTTTCAAACCAGAAGATACCCATTTAACAAATCTGTTCATTTAAATTTGGTGAAGGTGTGTCTCATAATACAATATTTCAGTTGACTACAAGAGACTTTTTGTTAATAGTGCTTTTTTTCTGTGTTCTCTCTCTTATTTGTGTTTTTAATATTAGCATCCATCTATAATAGTGTATCACTAACAATGCAGGCGTTGGCTGAATTCATACCCACAGAACCACAGACACGAGGGGAGCATGCTAGTGAGGAGGCCCATGGGTGGGTCTATTAAGTTTAATGCGTCAGGGAGTTATCGTCCCCACCGGCCAATTATTGTCGCAAATTAACCTAACTTAGACGTTGTTTTTTTGTCTCTGGGAGGATGCTGAATCATCTAAGAGCTCTGTCACAAGTAAAAGGGCACAAACAATGCACACTCATGCACCACTCACATTGGCATCCTTCCATTGTCTATCCAATTCATCCTGGATCGCAGGGAGATGGAGCGTCTCCGATATAATATTGGGCTGACAAGTGGGGTACAAACAAAGTGAGAACGGAATTTGACGTGTAGGTAAGATTGCCATTGGAAGGGGTCTATTAAGGCTGTTAACGAATGAGCCTAACCTATGAGCATGATTTTGTTAACTTATACCTTCTGCCATAGTGCAAACATGGCAATCAGACATGGCCCGCTGTCTAATTTAGCAAACATCAAGATTAAACTTCCTGCCTGGATTGTTCTGTCTCTTTTTTTTTTTTAATTATATTAATGGGTCTGCCAGAATAATAAAATTCAAGACACGTCTGAGCATTTTTTAAAATGTCACAGATTAGATTAATTAGATTTTCTTTATTGACGATGGAGATGTGCTCCGTGACTGTTAATGTTGTCCCTCATTCAATATGCCCTTCTTTGTTATGGAGTTTATTAATTACAGTTCAAATGCCCTGCTAATTTAACAGTAAATCTGTTCTAAAAAAAAATTTAAAAAAAATAGCAAGTGAAAATAAAGTAGGTTATGTCCTGATTTAGTAGGATCGGTAAAAAGATTCTCTGTCATTATATTATTTATTAGAGATAAACAACCTCAACAGACACTCTTTGAGATTAATTTTCTGTACATACCTGAAGAATCTCATGATTCTCATGATTACTGACTGCACTCCCTTTCCTCATTCACCATTGTTTATTTTAATTTTTTTGCCAAATTACTAAATGTAATTATTTTTTTCAATTAGCAAGCTAAGATACCATTTCATTACCCATCCTAGATTGTAGGCTTTACACGATCAGGATTTTTGGAGCCGTTCACCGATCAGTGAGTTTAAAAAAACGATAACCGATCATCGATCCAATCACAAGATGGAGCAACGTGTCTATTTAAATGACTTGTTAATTTACCGTATATACTTGTGTACTGTAAACTGAGCATCTTAAAGTATTCATTCTCTAGTCCAGGGATTCCCAATCAGTGTGCTGTGGCACATTAGTCTGCCATGAACAATCTTCAGGGGTGCCGTAGGAAAATTATCAAATTTTAATTAACTGCTCAAACAATGATTAATTTACAAGAAATAATGGATCTTTGTTCCTCTATTTATGCCAGTGAGGCAAAGTGACAGACAGAACAAATAAATGCTCTTCTATTCGATGGCAGGAAGTACATACAGTATTTACTATAACTACTTTTTGTGGAATTTTTTTTTGTTGGTGTGCTGAGAGATTTTTCAATTGTAAAATATGTGCCTTTGCTCCATAAATGTTGGAAATCATTGGTCTAGTCACGTCATGTATTCTAATCAGTCTGGTCAAACCAACATTATATATATATATATATATATATATATATATATATATATATATATATATATATATATATATCGCCTGTGTGAAGTTTGCGTGTTCTCCCCCGTCCCTGCGTGGGTTTTCTCCGGGTACTCCGGATTCCTCTCATATCCCCAAAACATGCGTGGTAGGTTGATTGAAGACTCTAAATTGCCCATAGGTGTGAATGTGTATGCGAATGGTTGTTTGTTTATGTGTGCCCTGCGATTGGCTGGGTTCAGGGTGTAACCCGCCTCCTGCCCGAAGATAGCTGGGAAAGGCTCCAGCACGCCCGCGACCCGCGTGAGGAGAAGCGGCTCAGAAAATGGATGGATATTTATATGGATGGATGTCACTTTACATTTAAACAATTAAGATCCTACAATATTATATTGTTTTAACTTAAAACCAAATTGATAAGAAGGCACATAAGTGTCTGCAAAATTTATATTATGAATAAAATATTAAACATTCTATGAATAAATTATTCACCATGACAAATTAGTTTTTAATTCATTGGCTTTAAAAGTGATCCATTTTTTTGAACATTTGAAATTACAGGGGAAGATCTCCATACACACCCAGAGACACACATTTTTGAAAATAAATCCGTATTCAACCCAACTAATAAACCCACCCCTACTTGGTAGAAGCAAAAATCCCATCTTCTGACTATATATGGTTTGAACAAATTGTTAACAACAATACATCTGTTCAGTTCAAGCGATGCTGTGACAGTGCAAGCGCATGTTCAATCCCGAAGGTGAATCTGAGCATTATACCACGTGATGAATCATTTTGTGCTCCTTTTCATGTCACAGCCGACGACAGCCCTTCGCGCTTTCTCACTCACTTGAATCCGATTAATAGAAATTGCATTTCAGCTCTCACAATAGACATTGTACAGCGTGTAAAATGAGAAATATTTTTTGCAATCCTACATACAGAGGCTTGCACTTGGATGCACTTATGCGCAACACACAAAACACATCCGATTCAAACACATTGTAACATCCCATTTAGCTGTAATGTAGTTTGTTCACTGCAGTTGCTTACCTCTAGGCTTTTACAGGCACCGACCCTATCCCTGGTGACACCCACACATCTGCCAGCCTCTGTTGAGTTCTCTCGGCATTCAAAAGAATCAGAAGGTAGCTAGAGGCTACACAACTGCAATCCCATCACACCACAACGTGTGAATATTGTTTTCTCTTTTGTCTTTTCATCTGGTCAATGATACATTTTCTTGTCAGCAGTTTTTCTTTATTTTTTATTTTGCACTTTGCTGGCACTTTTCATGAATGACTTTGTAAAACACTCCAAATTTCCCCACCATAGAACCATCCAATTAAGTTTGGATGGATTTCCTCCTCGCACTGGTTGCTGTTGATAAGCAGTCAATGGGACCTAAATAACGCCATGTGTGACATCACCATTACTCATCACACCACCGTTATCATAGAGCATACAGTACCTCCTCATTTATTGGCCAGGAGCATTCATTTGGGGTGCCTGTATTTGTACAATAGTATGTTGATACTATTATCTGAATATTTCATATTATTTGAGATAATTATTCCCCAAATAATTATTGATAGCAAAAATTAAAGAATGTATCTTATAATATATTAAACAGGCATACTCAGGTCCAGACCCAGATGCCTTTTTACATGGACCAGTGATGACCAATGATTGAAAATGAATTTACAATCATTAATGAACCAGCTGTGGCGTCACAGTGGGCGACTGGTTAACACATCTTCCTCGCAGTTCTGAGGACCCGCAGTTCAAATCCCGGCCCCCCGCCTGTGTGGAGTTTGCATGTTCTCCCCGTGCCTGCGTGGGTTTTGTCCGAGTACTCCGGTTTCCTCCCACGTCCCAAAAAATGTGCATGGTAGGTTGATTGAAGATTCTAAATTGCCCGTAGGTGCGAATGTGAGTGCGAATGGTTGTTTGTTTATATGTGCCCTATAATTGGCTGACGACCAGTTCGGGGTGTACCCCGCCTCTCGCCCAAAGATAGCCGGGATAGGCTCCAGCAGGCCCATGACCCTAGTGAGGATAAGTGGTACAGAAAATGGATGGATGAATTAACCAGGTTAACCAAGGCAACTTTTACGATTTACAGCTTTTCTGGTCATGATGATAGTAAATATCTGGCCGCAGGAAAACCACAAACCAGCTGTGTGCGTTGGTGTGCCTCTCAAGTCAGCCAATCAAATTGTTTATTCAGAGCAGCTTTGTGAAGGACCTGTTAGGGAAGAATTGAATTAAGTACGATACCATTTAACACATAACAGCATGCGGTATAATAGCAGTCCGCAGCAAATGCGCCTGCTCTGGGCTGAAAGCATTATACGGCAACATCAGTGCAACCTGATTGGATGCTTTGCAACTTTCTGGTGATCTTGGTCTTATTTTTTTCCATCCATGATTACACAGTTGATCTTCAGGAAGCAAAAGTGAGCCCACGAGTCAGGTGTGAAAGAGCTCATTAGTCCTCAAGGAGCAGCCCATTTTGTTCTTTGATTGCGTTCAAATACTTGATGGATTGTGCTGCAATTTAATGTTGCAGTAGTATCATCAGTAGAAGAACATGTTTTTTAGCACGACAGGGTAAGTTTGTAGTCTCACAACAATCACACAATTGTGCTCATTGCCTGTCATCCCATTGTGCAGTGATCCCCTATCATGTGGCAAGTGACTGGAGGAAGAAAAGGGTGACTATGGCTTCAAAAAAAATTGCGAGACACTAGAAATGAAGAGTTCCAAGTTGCATTCCTCTGTTATTTATACCAGCAGTGATCAAGACCGGTGTTGTGACATTACATGTAACATTATCATTAAGAGATGCAGCAGAGTGGAAATATCATAACTCAGTTCAATGTGTTCCTTGAGACAACATATTTACCTTCGTTTGAATTTGTAATTTGCTGCCATTTAGCATGTCTGTGTTACATTTGTGTGTACCGTGTGTGTGTGTGCGAGATCAATGTGTCATCACTCACGGTATGACTTTCCGGCTATGAAGTGGAACAGAGTTTAGGTAATGAAAGATATGGCACTACGTAATTAGTCCGTAGAGGAAGGCTTATCGGTTTACTTAAACATTAATGGTTCACCTTGAAGTACAAATGGAAAGAGGATAAAACCCTTCCCTGGCCTGTCCTCATTTTCATTTAGCCGGACGAAGAAACTTTGCTCTTATCCACACTTGGCATATTTTCCAACATTTCTCATCTTGATAGTTATGCTTAATTGTCATTTAAGGTAATTGGAACTGAACTTTGCTGTTGATTATTGAGATGATAATGTTTGCATCCGGCGGCACGGTGGCCGGCTGGTTAGAGCGTCAGCCTCACTGTTCTGAGGAGCAGGGTTCAATCCCCGGCCCCGTCTGTGTGGAGTTTGCATGTTCTCCCCGTGCCTGCGTGGGTTTTCTCCGGGCACTCCGGTTTCCTCCCACATCCCAAAAATATGCATTAATTGGGGACTCTAAATTGCCCGTAGGTGTGAATGTGAGTGCGAACGTTGTTTGTTTCTATGTGCCCTGCGATTGGCTGGCGACCAGTTCAGGGTGTACCCCGCCTCCTGCCCGATGATAGCTGGGATTGGCTCCAGCACGCCCCCGCGACCCGCGTGAGGAGAAGCGGCTCAGAAAATGGTGGATGGATGTTTGCATCCTGGAAATGGGTCTAAAAGTAGACATTCTTAAAACATCCTTCAGCATTTCTAACATCTTCCGTCTGAGTGGTCATCTGTAAAAACTGAGGGCATGCGTCTTCTGTCCACACATTATCATATCAAAACCAAAACAATAATGGAGGACCAGAGAGTACTTCTACAACACTAATACAATGTTTCTCCTTTGAACTGTACATTTACTGCACCGCTTAGGTGTCCAATAGAGTCGCATTATTTAAGTATATCCATACAACCGTGAACACCGAGAACATAGTGAAATTGCGCAAATGATTGGAGCCCCCTCAAGGGGGGTTGTAATTGCGAACAGGTTCCACAAAATGGTGGCAAAGCACTTAACTCATTCACTGCCAGCCTTCCCAGTTAACATGGATATTTGACTTCTAAAGCCGTCAATGGCAATGAATGAATATTAAGTCAACTGGGTTAGTTCCACACATATTGCCTTTTAGTTCACAGGTTGGATATTGATACTGGTTATACGGAATCCCATGTCAAATGTTCAATTTAGTCTGTGCTTGCGGGCTGCTACGAAAATGGATGTTCATAATTTGGAGACCCTTTATTTAAACCATGCAAACTTTTTCGACCCAGCCCCATAAAAGCATCGGAATCGAGAATAGTTCGGAACTGGAATCGAAATGAGGAACCGGATTCGGGACCGGAATCGCTCAAATTCAAACGATGCCCAACCCCATGGAGGATAGATTCCTAAACAAAAATGTGTGAATTTGTGAAAGCCAAATCGCAAATATTTTGGAGTTCACTGCACACATAGCGTATGCAATGCAACTGGTGTTTCTACCCTCAGTGTCATTGCCAGTTGTTGGCAATGGCTCTGTGGAAAGAAAGACTACTTGCGTATTACGGTGTTGTTTTTACTTGTACGTGAACATTTTTCGGTCGTGTTTTGACTCGGTTTTTGCCGTGTGACTTTTCCCTCATACACTGTGTCAAAGTGGAGTACAAGAATGAAGGGAGAAACGTTTATGTTTGATGCTTTGTTCTCATTGGAATGTTGCACCTGTGCCTCCCTCTTGTCAGGAATTTGCTATCTTGGATTAAAGCGTGTAGCTGCACCGTTATAGTGAGCGTTAACACTTGAACAGTACAAAGCTGATGTTATATTAGCGTGTGACATTCTAGCGTTAGGACACCAGTCAGGATACCTCTCATGTAAATGCCTATTTTACTACTCAGATTTTTGGCGCACACTAAAGTGATCATAATTGTTCTCTTTACAGCACTGAGTTCAGCCTTGTCAGATTGTCAACAAACCCAACTTTACCTCTGCTTACATTTAGTACAAAAGCTAAAAAGTAAACTATACTTCAATATTGAAGGGGGAACAAACATTTCACGTTTCATGAAACCATGTTATCATCCCTGTTTTACTAACAAATTCAATTCAGACGCACATCAATTCAAACGCTGAAGTTACACTTTCTTCCTTAACTATTGTACATGGGACATGATACATCCAGAATGATACATTCTGGCCACATCCAAAATTGTCTGATGCGCATTTTACAGCGATGCAGCCACTTTGTCGTACGTAGCCATCTGTGTCTTAGACATACACCCCTCTGTCACAATGCTGTCATACTCTCCTCCAAGAAGAAATAGACAGAATTGGGCTCATGTTTGTCTGATTCTGAGGCTTTGACAGCCAGAACATGAAGCACAGGAGCACGACGCAATTTAGAACCTTTTGCGGCACTCGGAAAAAGAAAACGCTGCTCAAAAAGGACATGACCCAATATGGTCTACATCTGTGTGCGCGTATGAATTTGTATGTTTCTCCATTGGTATCATGACAGGGGAAAGAAACTCTAAATAATTGGGTGCAAGAATATGTTGTACGCTCGCCCAATAGCCTAATCACGTTATTATGTTTCATATTGCATTCGTGGAACAAGAATTAAACAGATAAAGTCAATTTATTTATCCCTGCTATCTTCGGGCGAGAGGCGGGGTACACCCCGAACTGCGAGATTGAGTGCGAATGGTTGTTTGTTTATATGTGCCCTGCGATTGGCTGGCAACCATTTCAGGGTGTACCCCGCCCCCTGCCCGAAGATAGCTGGGATAGGCTCCAGCACTACCGCGACCCTTGTGAGGTGAAGCGGCTTGGAAAATGGATGGATGGATGGTTCCCTTGAACAGCATTAAAATATGTACGTCTTTGGCTCATTTTACTCAAATGCAGATGTTTTTTCTATCATCACTGTCAGCTTGCTGAATGCTTATTTTATTATTTTATCTGTTAAATACTAGTTTAGCAACTCCTGTTATTGCACCTTTCAGTTAATGTTCTTGCCAATGTCTTCTCCAGGAACCACAGTGATGACAATGACGGCGTTTGACGCAGACGATCCCGCGACTGATAACGCCGCTTTGCGCTACAACATCATCCGACAGTCGCCAGACAAACCATCTCCGAACATGTTCTACATCGACGCAGAGAGAGGTGACATTGTCACTGTCATCTCCCCTGCTTTACTTGACAGAGAGGTGGGTTCATTCGGCAAGCGTGAGCTTGATTGTCATACTAAGCTTACACTCGTCTGTGGCTTTTTCTGAGGCATTGAGCTTCTCTCTTAAAATGAATGTCGGCAGAGGAAAATGTGCAATAAGTCATTTTGTGGGTGTCCTGCTAGTATTAAGTTTCAGCTCTACTATATTCGTAAAAGCAAGATGAGTTTCATACCATTTGCTCCAATAACCAGAGTGCGCAGTGCGATGATTGCTTCTTCAGCGCGGTGACGAATGCCAGAACATCGATTGGGTTCGCTCGTGGAGGAGGAATATTAGCTGTTGTCAGACACTTAGCGCCCTGTTTAATTGAAGTGATACACATTCACTCGCCTGCTCTGGGGGTGTCCAACAAGCCTGTTCGAAAACCTTCCATCCGGAACTGTTGAAGCCATGGTGACTGCACCAATAAGCTGTTTCAGCCCTTCTACAGGATGCTGTTTAATGAAAGTGTAATTGATTAGAAGGGCAGTGAAAGCATATGTCGTCAAGGCTTTTAATGAAGTGACTGAGAGATTCAAAGTTACGTTGTATCTTTCTTTGTGTTTACTATCTGCTCACAAGAATTTAGTTAATAAGTAACAAACATGGAAACGCAATATTTTGTATGTAGTTTCCAAATAGGGCTTTGTGCTTCATACCCAAAAACAATAATTTACAGAATCATTTCTCTACTTTTGTTATACATGACTCCCAACACCGGTCATGGCTTTGCATTGATTCTGTTCAAAATGTGAGAGCTATAGCTGTAAAGCATGCCTTGTCATGATTATGGCGCGCTACCTCTCTACAGCAGTATACAAGTGCAATGAAACAGACAGAAATGTCTGTTGTAAACTATTTGCTACCGACAGTTTTATCCCCTCATCCTTACTGTCGTAAAATGTGTTAGCGTGTAAGCTTTTGTTTCGAAAAATATCTTTGTCAGGCCGGCACGGCGAACGACTGGTTAGCACATCTGCCTCACACTTCTGGGGACCGGGGTTCAAATCCCAGCTCCGCCTGTGTGGAGTTTGCATGTTCTCCCCGTGCCTGGGTGGGTTTTCTCCGGGTATTCCGGTTTCCTCCCACATCCCAAAGAAAATGCGTGGTAGTTTCGATTGAAGACTCTAAATTGCCCGTAGGTGTGAATGTGAGTGTGAATGGTTGTTTGTTTATATGTGCCCTGCGATTGACTGGCGACCGGTTCAGGGCGTACCCCCCCTCCCGCCCAAAGATAGCTGGGATAGCCTCCAGCAGCCTGCAACCCTAGTGAGGATAAGCGGTAAAGAAAATGGATGGATGGATGGATTGGTATCGTTGTCATGTTCACTCCACCCTGTATATGCTCTCAACGGTTACACAGCAGAGCCAGATGGAAATGCACAAGACGAAAGTTCACCAAGTCTGGAGGTGATTTCCTCTAATCCTCTTCTGTGCCATTGCTTGAATAAGGCTGCCATCTATGTGGGCAGAATGCACAGCATTTGTGTGCGCTATATGTTAGAAAGAGAGACATTTACAGAACAAATATAAAAAAAGGATAAACTGTTACCATTCAGTTCTCTGAATTTCTACAATGCAAGTCTGTTGCAGACAGCATGTGTCTCTCATGGAGGGTGACAAGCAGAGAGCTTGCAAGGCTGGGTGGTGGAGAGTAACCCAGAGAAAATTGCCAAATCAATTTTGTCACGTAGAAATCAGTTTGGATTTCTCTCTCTAAAATCCTGCCATGATATGAAGATTTATTCCCCAGGTCTTTGTTTTCCTCCTCATTTTATGTTGTGGGTCCAGCGAGGTGTACCGCAGTAACAAAAAGGTTTACCTGTATTAGCAGGTAGAAAGTCGATCAAATGAGGACGATGCGCGCTGCTTACTCCCAGATTGCGTCTCTGGTTGTTTTATTAAACACACCACATACATTAAACAACATACTCATCTCGTCAAGTTTACTTTATACAGTCTTCTCGATGCTTTCTCAGTTGACTTTTCACAATATCTCACAATTCTCACAGTTCCCAAATATTCTTTTCCCAAGATCAATGAAAATGCTTTTCAACTGCTTACGTTTTCAACCAGTAAACTTGTTTTGTAAATGAAATGACATCTTTTCACAGTACAACACTGTCGAAATAATGCTTCACATGTGTGGAAATCCATGACAAGAAATGCCTTATTGCTATGGTATATCGTACACTACACTTAACTGCTGAAATCGATTCAGGTCACTGAAATGACTTATGAGATATTTATTCCGTGTTCTAACATTTGTATCCGAACAGAAAAATATCAACAAAACAACTCTTATTCATGAAACCTTCGTAGTCACAAAATCCTAATCGTAAACATTCTCACATGGATGGCATATTTCTAGAAAATTCACAGAATTACAAGAGTTTTCCTGAAGTAACCCTTTGAAATCATAAACTCCTCTTCATACAAAATGGTGCCTACGAAGAGTTAGGGGGGGGAAAAAACGATCTTTCTGTGCTCGTTTTATACGTTAAAGTTATTACAGCGACTCCAACACCTAGCGGTAATTGTTAAACAAACATTCCCATATAACTTAATGACAGAGGTGGTTGTACTTAGTCTACTGTCTACTGACCTGTATGAGCAGGTAGAAAGTAGAACAAATGAGGAAGATGCGCGCTGCTCACTCCCAGATTGCGTCTGAGGAAAGCCGCGACGTCCCGCTTCCTTACAGGTCCCGACCCAGAATAACTCAACCAACCACTTGCGCCTCATATTTTCATTCCATTCCAAGTTATTAATACAACAATACAACAATCTTGACCCCAGCATGAATGTAAACAATAGTGTAAATAATCATAAAGAAAGTAAATTACATTTGCTGAATTCTTCCAAAATACACATTTTCCTCATACAAATGTGATCACCTTACTTCAGGTGTGTCCCAGTTACATTTGCCACGCCAGCCCCCTCTCACACTTCGCTTCACATTATTCGGACTCTTGTTGGATTGATTGGAGCCTGTAATTTGTGACAGCTAATACGGTGATAGGATGAGACAATTTCAAGTCTGAAAAGATGGAGAAGTGTCTTTTTTTTCCAGTCACCATGGAAACCTCTCAATCGTAAAAGTGTGTCAGAAAGTCGATATACTGTACTTGCCAACTCCGATGATGCTAGTCCCATATTCATTTTTCTCTCTGAAATATTTATTTGCTCTTTGTGGGAATTTCTTTTGAAATGGCTATACAAGAAGCCAGGGATTAAAGCTTTTGACTTTGAATTCTGAATATTTGGATAGATGGAACATAACATTAAGGTGGCACCTTCTCCGGGGGTTCTCAAATGCAAAAAAATAGCATGACAAGTAAAGTGTAGTTCCAAAAGTAAGTCATAATGTTAAACGTGAAAATTAGCTGTTGTGAAACAGCAAATGCTACTTTCCTCTCTGTCCTTTTATGTACACATCTTCTCATCTTGCGATGACTAAAGTAGAGTAGTAGAGATGGAAATCATTCAAAAGAAATTGAAAAGAGAGAACGGCGGGATGAAAGCTGGCTTGCAATGGGCACTGTAATTTTCTCTTTCGTCTCCAAAACAATAAAGCGCCTTTTGAAAATCTTGGTCTCATATGCTAATGTGGTTATTGGCCATAAGCTTTACACAGAAATACACACACATAAATTGCAAAAAAGCTAGGATCCACACTCTAATCTGACTTTCATACTTTCTTGATTGATACTGACCAAGCATTTTCCATCATTTGAAGATTATATGTTACTAGAAAAAAAAGGCAAATGAATGGAGAGAGCTAACATTATCATTGTGATGTTCATAGTGAATACATTTAATAAGTTATAGCGACAGAGTGATAACGTTCATATGGATGCACACAAATACACACGCACACGTACACACATCTATCACTGTAATCGATTTTAGTCCATGGAATGTGTGTCGAGCTGTAACCAGAGAGAACAGACTGGTAATGGCAGTGTGACTTTCTGACTCTAATGGTTTGCGGCCCATCTGAGGGCTGTCACTGCTAAGGAAAGCCAATCGATGAAGTCAGCCCAAGCCCTCCATCTGCTTCCATGTTCTACAGAGGTGAATTAGATTGAGATAAAATGTCTGGTGTAGTGAGCGACAAAGACTCTTTCAATGTATAGTTGAGTAGTGTAAATTGTATAGAATTATTAAACACTGCTTTTCATGAGTGCTACGGTGGACGACTGGTTAGAGCGTATGCCTCACAGTTCTGAGGACCACGGTTCAATCCCCGACCTCGCCTGTGTGGAGTCTGCATGTTCTCCCCGTGCCTGCGTGGGTTTTCTCCGGGCACTCCGGTTTCCTCCCACATCCCAACAACATGCATGGTAGGTTAATTGACAACTCTAAATTGCCCGTAGGTGTGAATGTGAGTGCAGATAGATAGATAGTATTGGCCTCCTTCTCAAATTCTTATATTTTTGCATAGTTTCCTCACTTTAATGTTTAAGATCCTCAAACAAATGTAAATATCACCCAAGTGAACTTAAAATGCTGTTTTTAAATGGTGATTTCATTTATTAAGGAAAAAACAAAATCTGTTACCTGGCCCTGGGTGAAAAAGTAATGGCTCCCGAAACCTAATAACTGGTTGGGCTACCCTCAGAGGCAACAACTGAAATCAAGCGTTTTCTGTAACTGGCAATGAGTCTTTCACATCTCTTTGGAGACATTTTGGCCCACTCTTCCTTGCAGAAGTGTTTTAATCCAGCAAAGATGTTGTGTTTTCGAGCACCGGGTCGCCCAAGGATGTGTCCGCTGTTCGCTGCTCTTCTCTCTCTCGACACGAACGACTGCACCTCAACGCACCTGGCTTTCAAATTCCTGAAGTTTACAGATGACACCACAGTCATCAGCCTCATCAACGATGGTGACGAGTGCGTATCGACAGGAAGTGGAGCTAATGGAGCTGTGGTGCGGCAGACTCAACCTGGAGTTGAACACGCTCAAGACTGTAGAGATGATCATGGACTTCAGGAGGCATCCTTCGCCACAGCTGCCCCTCACGCTGTCCAACTGCCCTGTGTCAAGCGTCGAGACCTTCAAGTTCCTAGGAATTACAGTCTCTCAAGACCTGAAGTGGGAGACCAACATCAACTCCATCCTCAAAAAGGCCCAGCAGTGGATGTACTTCTGAGGAAGCACGGCCTGCCACAGGAGCCGTTGAGGCAGTTCTACACAGCAGTCATCGATCAGTCCTGTGTTCATCCATCACAGTCTGATTTTGTGCTGCCACAAAAAAAGGATAAACTCCGACTGCAACGGACAATCAAAACTGCTGAAACAATTGTCAGTACCCCCCTATCAACCCTTGAGGACTTGCACGCTGCCAGAACTAAGACAAGGGCATGCAAAAGCCTCTTGGACCCTCCACCTCCTGGTCACCACCTCTTCCAGCTCCTTCCCTCTGGTAGGCACGATCGAACAATGCAAACTAGAAGTAGCAGACATTAAAACAGCTTCTTCACTCTTGCCGCTAACTTCTTAAACAGTTAACTTATAATTCCATTGTAACGTGCTGCCAATTGTGTCCTGAGATTGTAGTCACATCTCTATTATTATTATTCGTGCACTCACTGTAGTAGTCTCACCATTCTGCATGACTTGCAATACTGGCCACTCGTGCTTGAGAAGTATCTGCACCATATGCACAATTGACATTGTTCCAGATTATCGCACTACTAGTCACTTTAAACTGCACAAATTTCTCTGCGCCATTTGCACAATGGTCACTGCACCAGACTATTGTTTTATTAGTCATTTCAAACTGTTCTAAATTGCGAGAGGACCCGGCATCATTTGCACAATTGTCAAAGAAAAAAAATTATTGGCATTACCACTGAGTGACTCTGACCCAGTTGTCAGAACCTCCACCCACGTGATGGGCTGCATTCTTCCAGGCTGCCCTGCTGTGAGACTACCACTAGAAGACACCTACTGGACCCTGACAGCAGCCAAACGGGACAGATCGACAAACGTGCACAAAAGGCGCCACCCACTGCCGTTTAAGAGTACTGAAACCCATGAACTTCCATTCAGTTATTTTTAGCGGACGATAAAATGTCAGGTTTGATATTTCACAAACTCTGCAGAAATATTCCAAATCTACGCCTTGATGCCTGTGTCAGTGTGTCAACTTTACCGGTGCAGCTGCAAGACTTTGAGAACTGTTTGTCCTGATTTGAAATCCCAAACAGCATGAAATGTGATTGAACCATCAGCAGTTGATTTGCCAAGAGTAAAGTTTAAACAGTCATTCTATATGCTTGATCTATGAGTAAAAAATACAAAGTTGGGAGTATTTTATATGATTTTAAACCCATTATATGGGTCAAAATTCTAGACTTGATTCAAACTGGTGGGTGTGGTCTTCTCCAAGTTTCTCTGTCCCTCTTGAACACGCCCCCTGGGTATTTAAACTGTGACTCCCTCCTCTGCCTCTCTCTTTTTTGTGTCTAGCCCTCTGTCGTGTCTGCTCTCTTGTTTTTCCACGGCGCGGCTCAGTCGGGCCGCCGTCCCTCCCCTTCCTTTTGTTCGGACATGCGGCTCGGTAACCGCGGGCCTTGGGGATGGAGACTCTGCTTCCCAGCCTCTACGTGGCTAATTAGCAGGCGATCAGAGCAGCTGCTACTAAAAGTACCAGGTACGCTTCCAGCCAAGCGTGATTGCTCTGAAATTGCGAGCGAGTCCCTGAAAAGGCAGGAAGAGAAACGCTCGCGTGACTTCTTTCCCTTTTTCCACCTAATTTTGTTTTATTTTTGTGCATCTTTTTCTTCAACCAAACCTACCTCCTCGCCTCCTAAGACGCGCTCAGAAAGACTGCTCCCACAGACCAGCTAATCTACTTTTCATGAGTAGAAACGGCATTTGTCACCAGGCTGTACAAGATTTAGTGCCTTAATCATTTTGGGGAAATTACTCGCGTCACACAAAATCCCAACTTTGCTCTCTCTCGCTCAGACTCAACGCATTAAATGCTAACATTCACATGTTTAGCCCAGCAGCATACGATGTCCTGTTTCCCTTTTTCCACACCTATTTGTCTTTCTTTCACCAGTATTAGTGTTATCTGTGTGTGTCTTCCTGTAATTAGCCTCTTTGTTTTTCCCTATACATCCCTCATAGATTTCATTCAATATTCTATAAAATTCCACTTGTGGTTGTGTTTTGTGTGTGTTTTGAGTGTAAGTAAGGCACTGTCATCTAGAACTCGTATTTCATAAAATGTAGCAACCTTTAGATTATTGGACTGATTAAAGGTTTGTTGTCGCTTTCTCCTAAATTTTATAAAAAGTGACGTGGTGCCCTTTACGAGACATAATAACTTGATTTATAATGCTAAGCATCAAGTCACACTAAACCAGCAGCAACGCAGGCGGCACTGCTTCGACGAATTTATTCCTTAAATAAATTATGTTTTATCCAAAAACCAATATACGCTACAGAACATTACTGATACAATTTTATTGCTCTCAGTGACTGTGTTTTTTATGTTTTTATGTCTCAAAAGTATTCACTGTCAATGGACTGTCTGTTGTCGTACTAGAGCAGCTCCAACTACCAGAGACAAATTCCTTGTGTGTTTTTGACATACTTGGCAAGTAAAGATGATTCTAATTCTGATTCTGATGAACGAGCTTTTTAAGGCCATAACACTGCATTTCAATCGGATTCAAGTCTGGACCTTGACTGGGCAACATCCATAACCTTAATTTTGTTTTTGTAAGCCCTTCAGAAGTTGACTTTCTGGTGTGTTTTGAATCATTGTCCTGCTGCAAAACCCAAGTGCGCTTAAGCGTGAGGTCACTGAATTGAAGGCTGAACATTCTCCTTTAGGATTTTTTGTTAAAGAGCAGAATTCATGGTTCCATCAATCATAGCAAGTTGTCCAGGTCCTGAAGAAGTGAAATAGCCCCAGATCATCACACTTCCACAACCATGTTTGACTGTTAGTAGGATGTCATCCATCCATCCATTTTATTCCACTTATCCGAGGTTGGGTCACGGGGGCAGTAGCTTTAATAGGGAAGCCCAGACTTCCCTCTCCACAGCCACTGCAACCAGCTCTTCTGGGGGTATCCCGGGACGTTCCCTGGCCAGCCAGGAGACATAGTCCTGGGTCCAGCGGGTCCTGGGTCGTTCCCAGGGTCTCCTCCCGGTGGGACATGCCTGGAACACCTCACCAGGGAGGCGTCCACGAGGCATCCTAATCAGATGCTTGAGCCACCACATCTGGGTCCACTCAATGCGGAGGAGTAGCGGCTCTACTCTGAGCCCCACCCGGATCAGAATCAGAATCAGAATCAGAATCATCTTTATTTGCCAAGTATGTCCAAAACACACAAGGAATTTGTCTCCGGTCGTTGGAGCCGCTCTAGTACAACAGACAGTCAATTTACAGAACACTTTGGGGACATAAAGACATTGACAAAAAACAATTGTGCAAAAAGTCCTCTAGCACTTAGAGCAGTTCGAACGACTAATATTGCAATAGTCCGGTGCAATGACCATCGTGCAAAGGGCGCTGAGACTTCAAGGAGTGTATGCGGTTTAAAGTGACGAGTAGTGCGATCATCTGGGACAATGTTGGTTGTGCAAATGTTACAGATACTCCTCAATCAGTGTGCAAATGGAGCAGATGCTACTCTGGCACGAGTGGCCAGTATATGCAAATAGTGCAGCATGGCGAGACAACTACAGTGAGTGCACGAGTCATACATCATTGGCCCCACAGAAATGTGACAACGAACTCAAGTCAAAAAATTTCCAGCTTGTTGTAATGGAATTATAGGTTAGGTGTTTAAGAAGTTGATCGCAAGAGGGAAGAAGCTGTCGGAATGTCTACTAGTTCTAGTTTGCGTTGATCGGTAGCGCCTACCTGAGGGCATCTCACTGAGCATCTCACTGCGCATGGCTGTCAGTGTGCTCAACATGTAACATGTTCCAGTCCAAGCATTTCGGAGGCTTCAAATGATTGTCGGAAACAGCAGAGAAGTGTACATAATAATTTGCATGGATGCGCCAAAGCATTTACAACTTGTTCAGAGAAATGAGAAAATGCTTTTTTTGATGTGCACAATGATGTGAAGACTGAACAAATAGTTTTGAGAGTTTCAATTCTGATCTGAGAAATGTACCAAAGCGACTGAGAAAAACTGTAAATAGATGGGTCTGGGTGTGTTTGTGTGTGTTTTGTGCTGCAGATCCACCTCACATTTCCCTTTTTAACACTCTTCACACTTGGATCTCTATTTTCGTACACGGTGCATCCGCGGCGGAGCGCGAATGCTGGCGTATTCTGTTTTTCATGCAAGCTCAAAGCTCGCTGCGTGTTTGCCGTTTTGCCACAACAAGGGTGCGTTCTTTCACGTGTGTCATGCGGAGGGCCAATTTGATGGCTGAAAGTCGGTCTAAAATTCCACTTGCTGAGACCACGTCTAAATGTTGGCGCTGCTGGTCGAACGCGATTTTGGTGAATTTGATCAGGGCGCCGGCAGACAGATACACAAGCTCTGCAAATGTGTGGTGGATGTCAGACGTATTCCATTCAGAAATATTTCAACAATGGGAATCAAACCCTCTGAATCATTGTAGGAAAAAAGTCATTGAATGCATAATTAATAGTATCATCATCATTATCATATTTTTCAATCACACTGGGCACAAACGATCGGGGTGGGGATAGATACATGAGGTCCACGACATATTTAAGTCACCAGCGGTTATCACCAGCTCGTTCTGTATTTAGTAAGGGTACGGGCTCACATTGTTTGTTCCCACACCAGCAGTGACAATGCTCCAGTCTCTTACGGATTGCTGCAATTACACATCGTCCTCTTCTGCACAGAGATATCCCCATGTGAGACTGTGAGTCTCACATGGGGATATAATGTGGAGGGATTGAGAGGAGCCGCTTTGATTGAACAGGATTGAAATCGGATGTGTTCTCGCCCCACAACTGCGCAGACCTCCCTCTTTTTGATCTGCCGGGCCTGTGCTCATCTACAAAATGACCAAAACCCGGTCTAACCCGCCTCCATGCAGATTTACGCCACCCGCCACGCCGGGCTTACGGCGGTCATGAAAATAGAGCCCGTGGTGGTCTACAGGTGCAAAAAGAAGTCAACTTTGACAACTAATGAACACATGTACAGTATGGTGTCACTGTGCTCACTTTGCATAATTGCCGGTATATATTCTTCTTTTTTTCTCATTGTTCTTCTGGTGATGAACCTGGCGATCATTCTTTTTAAAATATTTAATCATTTCAAGTTGTTTTTTATCATGGACTCCATGCAGTGTAAAACAACATGTGCACATTGTTTTTTTTTTTTTATGATGACACCTTGCGCTTACATTGTTGTTGTTGTTTTTTAAATCCGTTTTTGTAATCAGGGTGTCATTTAAACAATTGGCTTGCTCTCAACTTGTCCTCCCTGAATAGATAAAGATCAAAATGTAATGAATATTATAAAGAGCCACAAAAAGCAAAGGTTTTGCATGACTTTAAAAGCATATTTTCTACTTCTTAGATTAAAATGTATAAATAAATGTAGATTAAATTGGTATTAGACTTAAAGATTCCACTGTGTGATTACTTAAACGTGACTTTCAGATAAACAAGTTTCTGCTTAGAAAAACTTCTGTACATGTGAATGAGGTGGCGCACAAATTAAACAATAATTCCTGCTGACAGGAGAGGCCGGATTTTAATTTATTTCCATGTGTTGCCCGCAAAAACAATTGTCTCAACGTGTGTTTCATAAAATATGGATTTAGTTTTACTGGAAATGTGTTTACTCTAAGTCATTTGCTCAATATTATGGATGACAGGTCGATGGATGATGGTTGTCGCCCGATCAGCTTTATAGCGTGTAATATTGGCCATATGGAAAGTGGCCTGGTATTGGTTTGGTGTGACCTTGGCTGTGTGCTTTCTGGCAGGCTGATAAGAGAGCTTAACCTCTCTAATGGCTTATTTGGCTCAGTAGGCAGTGTTGCTTCATGACTAGTCCATGATGAACTGTTCTGGCAGGTTCCAGTGACATTTTTTTTATCACTGAGCTGGCACAGAATATAAATTTGATATGTGCCCATTTTTAATGTGTGCTACATTTTGCATTTATGATTATTTTATATCTCTGCAGTTGATTGGCTATACATCCATAATGCAGTGATATGTTGAGTTCTATCATTAGTTGCCCTTAAATTGTTCACTCTTTGTTATATTGTAGCCATTTGTTAAAATCATTTAAGTTCATTTTTTTCCTCATTAAGGTACACACAGCACCCCATAATTTATTAAAAAGGAAAAACTGAAATATCATACAGTCATAAGTATTCAGACCCTTTGCTGTGACACTCATATTTAACTCGGGTGCTGTCCATTTCTTCTGATCATACTTGAGATGGTTCTACACCTTCATTGGAGTCCAGCTGTGTTTGATTATACTGATTGGAGTTGATTAAGAAAGCCACACCCCTGTCTATATAAGACCTTACAGCTCACAATGCATGCCAGAGCAAATGAGAATCATGAGGTCAAAGGAACTGCCTGAAGAGCTCAGAGACGGAATTGTGGCAAGGCACAGATCTGACCAAGGTTATAAAAAAAGATTCTGCTGCACTTAAGGTTCCTAAGAGCACAGTGGCCTCCATAATCCTGAAATGGAAGACGTTTGGAATGATCAGAACCCTTCCTAGAGTTGTTTAGGGTTAGCCTAACCTTGGAGCCTTGGTGAAAGAGGTAAAGAAGAACCCAAAGATCACTTTGGCAGTCAGGAGATGGGAGAAAGTTCTAGAAAGTCAACCATCACTGCAGCCCTCCACCAGTTGGGGCTTTATGGCAGAGTGGCTTAGAACCTAAGACTGGGCCAAAGGTTCACCTTAAAAAAAGACAATGACCCTAAGCACACAGCTAAAATATCGAAGGAGTGGCTTCAGAACAACTCCGTGACTGTTTTTGAATGGCCCAGCCAGAGCCCTGACTTAAACCCAATTGCGCATCTCTGCAACTACCTGAAAATGGCTGCCCTCCAGCATTCACCATCCAACCTGACAGAACTAGAGAGGATCTGCAAGGAGGAATGGCAGAGGATCCCCAAATGCAGGTGTGAAAAACTTGTTGCATCATTCCCAAAAAGACTCATGGCTGTATTAGCTCAAAAGGGTGCTTCTACTAAATACTGAGGAAAGGGTCTGAATACTTATGGCTGTGTGATATATATTATAGACAGACAGAGAGAGAGATAGAGAGAGCTCTATAATTTTCTGCCTATCATATATATTGTGCTTACTTATATAGTGCTTGTAGTAGTAGTAGTAATGCTGACAATTGCCTTTATAGTTCGCTTACCGAGAGTCTCTTGGAACTGATTTATTCATCCATTTATGTGTTTAAAGTCATGTTAATTATCACTTAAGGTCTCAGAATAAGAGTTGTGCATTTTTGTACGACAGTAAGACGATTAAAATTAATTCAGACTGCTTTAATGATACCAGCCTATCATAACCACCAGCACTGGCCCATGAATATACAGAGTATGGACCATCGGCAAATAAACTTAGCAATAGCTTTGCGTGCGGATTCGTCCCTGTGTGTGTGGAGTGTGTTTGTCAATGAAAACCAGGCAGGGTAATCAGACCAGCCTCCATCTTTTAAGGATGTACTGGAACTTTAAGTTTCTGCATTGTGTGGCTACATGAAGATAAAAATTAATGGACGAGAGAACCTGAGATATAATTACAAACGCAGTTGCCTCGTTGACACTGAAGCCTCATAGAGGGAGATGGACTTATTCAAGTCTGATGCATATAGGTAGCGCCTTCAGGGGCCACTTTGTTGTCACCTGTCCTGCCGGGCAGTGTTGTACCTGAACGATTTCAATGAACAAATGTTCATATTTTGGGTGAACGTGAGCTGAACGTAGTTCATGTCTGTCTGATGAACGTCACGCTCATTCTGGTGTCTGTGACCGGTGTTTGAGCCAAGGTTCATTTTCGTTCAAGAGTGCCAGGTATTTGTTTGAGACTTTCAGGACCAAACCCGGCTGAACACACTATGTACGGGCCTTCGTATGTCGGGGGTTAAGCGTCGCATTTGGCAACCCATTCAGTGCAGCCGCGGCCGCCATTCGTGTCTACATCGCGGGTGCGCGAGGTGCGTTCAGGCACACTACGTAAATGGGAGTGCATATGTCCTTTGTTACATAATTGTAAAAATGTATTACTAGGAAAATTCTTATTTGTATCAGAATGCTTTAATTAAATAATAAAATGATATTTTTTGTTTTTATTATAAGACTAGATAAGATAAAATATTGTGTATAATAGTCAGGCAGAGCTACGAGAAATGCATTTATTAATGTTCTTTCACCGTCATTCCTGTGATGCTGTGTTGCAAGTTTTTTATTTTTATTTATTTTCAAATGTATTTATTTTTTGCACATTAAGGACAAAAGCCCTGTTTTTGTATTAATTCCAAATTTTTTACAAAGACCATTCAAGCGACAGGTTTTGCCCATATTTTAGAGATTGTAAGGTGAAAGCTGCAGCTAGCTACTAGTGTGGTAATTGCCAGTCAGCATACGGTATGGAAAAAAGTTTGAACAGGTTCATTTTTGGAATGGAGACCTTAGTTCAAATTTTGGAATTATGAACTATAAACTGAACTAGTTCATTTTTAGAACGGTGAACTAAACTTTGAACTAGTTCGAGTAGAAAATTAATTTTCCCAACACTGCTGCCGGGAGTCAAGTGCATGAATGTGTTTATCAGTGAGTTATTTTCCTTTTTCAAACTCTCTCTCTCGCTCGCTCTCTTTTTCTCTCACTCTATCTATTTATCCACCGTTTTCCAGTACACAGTACCTCAACATCTCATGATCAAAGCTGTACAGTCTGTGTGATTTAAATCCAAAACGATGTATTACTTATTATTATTATTATTATTATTATCATTAAATTCTCCCCTTTTCTTCAGCGGTTCCTTTTGACTACAATTAATCTCATTTGTACCGACTGATGTGATCAATAAGATATGTTTTATAATATTCAGCTTTCCATGATGCGATGCTGTTTTGAGTTGGAAAAACAAAATGCTGTAAATCAAGGCAACTATAGCCAAGACGTGTCAATAAGGTAACATAAAATAACTGAAAAGACTATATTCATTAAATGATTGAAATGAAGTTACAGTTGCAATTGAAATCCTATCCTATGCAACTGCAGAATTAAAGTCAACAAATATTTGAGCATTTTAAGAGCATTTTGTACTTAAAAATGCTTTCCGTGTTCATGACGAATGCCATATTGTTCTTTAAAAGTACCTGAGGAAAATGTGTCCCTAACTCTTGGTGATTGGCACCCATTTGCCTTCTGCTTAGTTCCAATTTGCAGTCTTTTCTATCATCAAGCCTCAGTGTGTAGCATATCTTTTTATGTGCGTCATTCTGAACTCTCCCCTTCTGTGTCAACACTTCATTCTGGGCATCCAATTACTCTGGAGGTCAAAGCGTGATGATTCCATTCAGAGGAGCGGTGTCTTTCTGTGCAGGGCTCAAAGAGCCATTCAAATTACATCGCCGCCTGGCTTCAGAGTAACCGCTTTGCAAAATGTTGTTTTCAAGCATTTCCATGGCCACATTCTAATCTGATCCTCCAGCATATAATTGAATGTCAGTCGTCACATAAGGGCGCTTGGCTCTCTTCAATTAGTATCTTGTTTTCTCGCGTCACAACAACGGAACAAAGCAGACAGAGAAATATTTACTGCTCCCAGGTAGTGGACAGAGTTATTATATTATATCATTTATATGCAAATAATATGGCACAGAGAACACATTGATGAGATTTCATTATTGCAAATTTGATATGTGCTTCAGTTTATAAACTCTCGTTCATTCTCCTATTATGATTTTGAGATTGAAACTGGAGTTGAGTAAGATCCAGGCATGGACGGAGTTTGTGAATGAGAAGAGATGCCTCATGGAAATCTGTCTTCCTCTTCAAGAGGTTTGGTGGAATAGCTGACAAGTGAGGTTAAAGGTTTGCTATTGCTTGCTAAATGTGCAAGGAAGGGGTTGATGGCTGTCATCGCAGGACTGTTTAGTTGAGTTTAGGTGCTGGCTGTGGGGGTCACGCACTTACTGCGACAAATAACTCATGAATATGCAAATCGCTTGTGTATCCCCTCACTTATACTCTCGTCCTGTAGACTTTTGAACATTTACATAATTAATCCCACCACACTTCAGTTGTACAGCCGGGTTCACGACCCTTGTCCTGCATGCTTCTTCTCCTGTCCTTGTCCTGTTCTATCTTGTCCGTCCAATTCCGATGAAGTTGGGACGTCGTGTTAAACACAAATAAAAACAGAATACAATGATTTGCAAATCATGTTCAACCTATTCTGTTTTTATTTGTGTTTCACACAACGTTCCAACTTCATTGGAATTGGGGTTGTAAAGGCAGAGAAAATAAAGACCTACGCTCTCAGGAAATAAAATTTCAGATCATTGCAGTCAGCTTTAATCGAACACAAGGTTTTTTGTTGTTGTTTTTTTCCCTCCCCCCTTGGTGGAGTTCATTTGAATAGATGTGAACACAGCAAATCTCTGGTGCAGACCAGCTACTGCAAGAAGTGATTCTGTGTCCTTTCTATTTGGTTTCAGTGTCTAAATAGTTACATTATTAACAATTCTAAACTAAATA
This sequence comes from Phycodurus eques, assembly GCF_024500275.1. Lineage (NCBI taxonomy): Eukaryota > Metazoa > Chordata > Actinopteri > Syngnathiformes > Syngnathidae > Phycodurus > Phycodurus eques. Next base: position 31,714,524 of record NC_084529.1, read on the forward strand.
ATGATGGCTTTCACCCAAATGCGCGGAAAGGAAACTTAAACATGTAGGCTCCTAACTCAGGGATTCCACTATAGAGTATTCCTTAATGTCCTTGTGTGGATGGTCACTTGCCAGATCTTTGTCAGTTCTAATCAATACAACATGGCTGTGAACGCAACCACCTTATGCTCTTTTGTTCTTTCCCCCAAATGAACAAGGTGGACAGGCATTGATGAAATATGGGACCCCTCCTCAGCACCCCCCACCCTGCTCCCAGATCCCCCTATTCCATCATGCTTCTGCCCACTTGCATTAGTGAGGAAATGAGATACCCCTAATTAATTAGATCTCTGAGTGCTAAAGATGAAGATTACATCGGAATGAAGGTTAGATGTGTCAATCATAGCTTTTTGTTAGATAGACTGAGCATTCTTTAAGATAAATTGAGCCTCATGGGCATTGTGAGTCTCACTGTGTTGTTAATCGCTCCCCCGGCATACACTCACTTTAATTGAGTCTCGCAGAGAGTAGTCAATGAAATTGTCCGGCTGACATCACAGAAGACGATTAGATTCACCAGAAGACAAGACAAAAGATACACAGCTGGAAGTGACAAAAGAATAATGTGAAAAGTCTGATTGTTAGAATATGAAGAAAATACAACAAAGGAGAACCATACGGCTAGATAGAATATGATAAGGTGATTTCAAAGGAAAAAAAATGATATTTCTGCTTGGGACCTAATTGATTAAAGTGGAGTCCAGTTTATTGGTAAGTACTTTAGACAAACACTGGTTGTACAGGCAAAATGTGAGCTGTAATACAATTCTAAATTCATTCAAATGATCTGACTGCCGAATGTGTTCAACTATTTGCTAATGTAGTCACAGTCATTATATGTGTGTGATATCCAATGTCAGTACTCCAAATTAAGCACAAATTACATCATGAGAACATAAGAATGCTACTTAGTAAGGTTAAAATGTATTGCGTCATTAGTAAAACCACTTGATTAAAAAGTAGTTAAATTGAAATTCTCGATTCAATTTGCACGTGAACGGTGAGAAGTGAGTGCAGTTGCCGAGACAATATGGCAAAGAAACCAGTTAATTGAAGATGTCCATCCATCCATTTTCTACATCTTGACTGGGGTTGAGGGTGAGCTGGAGCCTACCTCGGCCGACTTTGGGGGTGTGAGGCAGGGTAGACCCTGGACACTGACACATTTTGAGGCCAAGAGTAGCACGCCCCTGTCTGTGATAACGTCATTCTATCGTGTAATTTTGCTACACTCTCCCAACTAGTGACCACAGTGGCTCCATCCCTACGCTCACAGCTCGTGGAAAAATGTCGATATTAAGCAAGTGCAAATATTTGTTCATTCAAATCACTATGCTGAAAACAACACGAGACTTTTTCAAATTCCCATGTCATCTAGTGGCGTTGCGACTGGTCGCTATTCCGGTGTCCTAAGGTGATATCGAAAGGTCAGCGTAAAGAGAAATGGGTTTGAGAGCGAAAAAAGCAATCGGGTGGAGGGCAGCATAATTGGGGTGACACAAGCACTTTCTGCTCAGAGGGTAAAGTGTGTGTGTGTAGCAGCAATAAGGGCTGATGCCAAACTGTCATTAGAACGAAGGGGAGCTTCAGTACATTTATTTCTCTCTTGAACTTTCTCTCCACTCTATCATCCTATTCGCGATTTCACCTGCTGTTTGACTCTTCATGACTGTTTCCTCTGCTGCCTCCCACTTCTTTCCGTCTTTCATCCTTCTTTTTTCCCATCCTCATTGACCTGAGGATAAAGAGTATTTGTCAACAGCTCTTACTCTCCAGTATCGCCCACCCCCTATCCACCCTTCAGGCAAGAATTAATTTCACCCTGTCTCCATGAGAGAGAGCATTGATTGGAAAAGTTTGGATGTGTGCTGAGTACTTTTTATTGTTCTCTTTCCCATGCCACTCTCTCTTCACTAATGAAACTCAGCCCGGTTCATTGCCTCTGCCAAAGCAGACACAATGCTATCGGGGCCCATCTCTCTTGAGGTGACTATCTCGATCGGTCCTTGTACAGTATATAGATCTCCACCTCCTTCTCCATCTGCCCTCCTCCTTCAGTGAAGACATAAATCAGGCTTGTGCAGCTTAGAGGTATGGTGATCCATTCATTCTCTTGTGAAAGAGAGGAGGAGAAGGCAGACAAGAAGTTGACATTGACACAAATTGCAGCATATGTGCGGAGGTCATACATTAATTCTCCTTGTGGAGCTCATCATTGGGTTCCTATAAATCCTGTTGATAACATTGCAGACTGACGGACAAATTGGAAGTAAATGTTCTCTGCTGTCACTCTACGTTCCATTTACTTTAATCTCTTTGCAGCAAGCAAACAAACTAACATCATTTCTTTGTGGCTTTCTTGCACTTTCAGTGGTACACTTTCTGTAAATGCAACGGCTTATTTTGCTACTTTAGTTTGCATATACAACACGTCTGCTTTGAATGCACAAATCCGGGAAGCTGCAGATTACAAATCATAGTAACACAGTGTGAGACAAATAGATTTTTAGGATATTTTGGGGATGCCACAATATTGAAACAGACACCATATGATTAAATCCCAGTATATATGAGTCCAGCGTTGATATTCTACATCCCTCTCACATTTCAATGTAATGGATTTTGGGACACTTGTATCCCTCCAGAGAAAGCACACAAAAGCCAATGTGTTCCAAGATCCTTTGCAAATTGCTCATTAGGTGAATACTGCCTGCCCCAAAAATCTGTTTTTGCAATGTTTTTTCAAAATGCCATGTGAAGTTCTTGAGCATGTGTAACTTCCTTTACGGAGATGACAACCTTGCCATTTTCATGCTGCATAGTGGAAAAACTGACCAGGAGATTTTTTGGTGCAACAGCCAGGAATTTTATAGCACTGTATATTTGTAATAAGTCCACATTGGCATTTTGGACCCAGTGAGTGTAATTGCATGTGTTGAAAGGGCAAAAAAGGGCAGCGCAAATGAGACTTTATTTTGTGTTAATGTAGGAGATCCAGTTTACTTAGCCCAGCATGCTTGTGGAAGTACTTTGCTGGCTCAGTGTGATGTCGCCCCCAGAAACCTCCAATGAAGTACAACCAGGGGAATTGAGTCAATATTTGACTTTTTTACAGGAGAAATCTGCGAAAGGGTGGTTGTGTATGGACACCATAGGCCAGCTGTCAGGAAGCAGCACCTGGTTCTCGCTGTGACCTGCATGGATCAATGCATGCCTGATAATTCCTGTGGCCTCTGCGCTGCAAAGATAAGAGCAACCTGACAGGGAAGAAAGAAGCAAAGTCACTCACAAACTCAGCATGTCAAGATTTATGATAGGACAGGGCACACACACACACACACATGCACATGTAGTCAGTTTCCCTTACTGAGACCTGGCTAACCAGATAGCTTTCCCTTGATGTCACGCACCGCCATATTGGAGGTTGAATCATTGTTTTGTTGCGGTGCTTACTGAGTGTAGAATCGAGGATCCCGCGGATCTCAATCGCCAACGTAGCGGACAAACAAATACTGATCATGTGATCCAAAACTGTTCCTAGTCGAGCATTTTATGATCGACCAGTTAAGACCACCTTATGATAACATAGAGGTTATTCATTCATTCATCTTCCGTTCCGCTTCTCCTCACGCGGGTCGCGGGCGCGTTGGAGCCCATCCCAGCTACCTCCGGGCGAGAGGCGGGATACACCCTGAACTGGTTGCTAGCCAATCGCAGGGCACACATAAACAAACAAGCATGGACACTCACGTTCAAACCTACGGGCAATTTTGAGTCCTCAATCAACCTACCGTGCATGTTTTCGAGATGTGGGAGGAAACCGGAGTACCCGGAGAAAACCCACGCAGGCACGGGGAGAACATGGAAACTCCAAACAGGTGGGGCCAGGATTCGAACCCCGGTCCTCAGAACTGTGAGGCCGATGTGTTAACCAGCCACATAGAGGTTAGCCCTTCCATTTTATTCACAATAGTTATAATTATGATCGAGACAGCGCTTTCACTTTGCACACACATGCATGCAGGGGAGCAAAGCAAAGCAAAGCAAATTTATTTATTTATACAGCGTATTTATGTGCTTTACATGATTAAAAGCATTTAAAAACAAAGGGAAAACAGCTTATAAACATTTAAAACAAAGAGAAAATAATAAAATAAAATAAAAATACAATTGAAAACAGCATACAATGGAAGAAATATCAGCAGTTGGATAAGACAGCAGACGCGAGTTACCGACGTCATTTAAAAAATAAAAAGCCTTAAATGGAAATGGGCTGGCCACGTTGCCCGAAGAGCTGACAAAAGGTGGACCACAGAAACTATCAATTGGATACCACTGGACACATAGCGACCACGGCGAAGACCTAAAAGTAAATGGATAGATGAAATCATTAAACACAGCGGAATACCCTGGCCACAAATTGCAAAATGTCGTAGTAGTTGGAAAACATGAAGAAGAGGCCTTCATCCTGCAGTGGATAGATAATGGCTGATGATATATATATATATATATATATATATATATATATATATATATATATATATATATATATATATATATATATACACTCTATGCAACAAGGTTTGACCATTGGGCAGGTTTTTGGGTTGATCCGTAGTTCAAACATTGAGACATTTGTTAATGTGGGTTCCACTGTACATTAACTCTATTTGGAGTTGTATTAGATGTACAGGGGTCCTCGGTTTATGAAGGAGCTGAGTTACTTTGGCGTTTAGGTAACCCAAATTTTTACCCAAAGTCAGAACAAGTTGTAAGCTAGCTCCCGCCTATGCTAAAGTCATAATTACAGTGAGTATTTCTATGAAAAACACTTCTAGGACATACAGTATCTAGGCTACAAATATAAAACACTCAAATGAAGCACAGTAAATCTGGGCTTTGTTTTTCTGTTTTATGGCATATTCTCATGCCGCAAACTGGTCCCACCGTCAGAATGTCGTTTACCTGGACCATCGGAAACCATAAACCTCCTGTAATTAGATTGTGCATGTTTTCGTTTTATAAAAATGCAGGAATAATTGATCTCTAAACACCATCATATTTACAAAAGTGAAACTGTCAATCGGCAATACATGTCTGAGTGCAGTTTACTCATCGAGGAGTAAGCTCTCTTCAACCATCAAACAGCTACTTCATTTTAGTGTCAAGGATTATAGAGAGCTGACATTATCCCATTCAAAAGCCATCAGTCTTTATAGATGATGTGATTGCCTTATTGTACTCTCCAAATCCTTTTTTACACCCTTATTATACACATGTAACCGCAATAAGATGGGTTACAGTGTGTAATGTCATGTAATATTGAGCTGTCAGTGCTAGAGGCCATGCTGAAATGTAATATGCAGCAGTAACAACGTTGACTCATGCTCAGGTGCCTTGCTTCAAAAGAGGTCTTGCAAATAGACCCATGCGGCCAATTATACTTCCCAGTTTTTGGAGAAATTGAGTAACATTGTTTTAATGCACAACAAGAGACAATTCATGTTTTACTCAGATGAAGGTTCATGGTTAACAACAGCATAAACAGATTCGATAGCCGCCCAAATGTAGAAATGTTGCTTCGAGTGGTGTCCCGGTGCCAAAATTCTGACTTCAGTACTTTACCTGCATATCCATCCATTTTCTGTACCGCTTTTCCTTACTAGGGCCGTGCTGGAGCCTATCCCAGCTATCTTCGGGCAGGAGGCGGAGTCCACCCTGAACTGGTTGCCAGCCAATCGCAGGGCACATATAAACAAACAAACATTCGCACTCACATTCACGTCTACGGGCAATTTAGAGTCTTCAATCAACCTACCATGCAAGTTTTGGGGATGTGTTCTTCCCGTGCCTGCGTGGCTTTTCTCCGGGCACTCCGGTTGCCTCCCACATCCCAAAAACACGCATTCATTGGAGACTCTAAATTGCCCGTAGGTGTGAATGTGAGTGCGAATGGTTGTTTGTTTGTGTGTGCCCTGCGATTGGCTGGCAACCAGTTTAGGGTGTACCCCGCCTCCTGCCCGATGACAGCTGGGATAGGCTCCGGCACGCCCGTGGCTCAGAAAATGGATGGATGGATGGATAATACAAAAGCTTAATTGTATCGTTAAATATAATATCAGCTCTTATATTCAACTCTTATGAGCTACTTTTGTTGTCATTATTATAATTTTCTAAACAAAGATACAGACTAAAAATGCTGGGTTGTTTTCCTCACCCTCTCGTTGGGTGGTTGTGAATTTTGAGCAGATTGGGAAACCTTTCCCCAAAACTGGGTTCATTATTTTGACCCAGCAGATTGGGTTGAAGATTGGATTTGGGCGGAATGAAGTGCTGAAGCTGGTTGCCATTTTGGACACAGCAGCTCCTTCTTCAGCTCCAGAGGAATGAAGGAGAAAATGGTAAGAAACAAATTGAAAACTTATTACAACATCTGTGTTCCCCAACGCGTTGTACCGTAGTTATGGCTAGCTTCAAAACCCTAGATTTAGCTTACTTCACCTGCCCTGTTTCTCTCTAGCTAACTTGATTGGAGAATAGCGGACAAAGTATATTTCTGTTGGGGCTTTTTGGTCTGTATGATTTTAACCAGAGGTGTCGACTCAAGTTTAATGACTCGGACTTGAGTCAGACTTGAGTCATGAATTTGATGACTTTATGTTTACTGTGTACATTGACCTTTTGTTTGGGGTTTTACATATGGTTATTTATATGTGACACTAAAAATGTTTTTCATGATTGAAAGATGGATGAGTTTGTCCAGGAAAAGCTGCAAGAGTGCAACCTGCCTGAGTTCATCCCAAATTTTGAAGGTATGTAATATTGTTCAACACAAATCAGTGAATGACTTTTTATTGACTGAATGAACTGACACATTGAATACAATATCTCAATTACTCATTTTATTGTCATTTTGTATGGATTTATTTTTAGATATCGCTATATTCTTACTCTGCTTCTCATTTAAGTAATATCTTGATTTCTCTCTTACCATTGTCAGTGTACGTCATGTGTCTTGCAGCTTAATAGATCTGCTGGATCTGCCGGCCTCCCTCATCCCCCTTGGGGGCCACGCATGACGTTTCTGCATAATTTCAAAAAGTTGTTGGGGGTATGCCTTGAGTCACAGGTCAGACATTTTGGGTTATGTGTGCTAATTTGTATCCATTTTGTTTTGTGGTTTTTTTTTTCTTCCCCTCAGCCTGCCAGAAACATGGTGTAGTACCTTTCAAGGGCACCTACATATTCCCCGTATGTTCCGATGCTGGGGCAGGAGGGCGACTGTTCTCGAGCTTTTGTTATCATAAACGGGACCCCTTTGGAGCAGCCGTCGCTTATTAAAGCTGTTGACATATGCTTCAAGGCATACTTTGTGTTTGAGCTTGTCTACCCGAAAGCATGCACTCAGGTTTGGGAATTCATTCAGTCAATTGTTTTTGAAATGCCAGGAGATGTTTCAAATGTTGTAAAGCTCATGAGAGCACAACTGAATGCAATGCAAGAATGATAAGGTTCTGGTGCTTTAAAAGTCAAAGTCGCTCCATTGAAGCCTCCGGAATTCAGTTGAGCAAATTTCTGATGTTCGACTTATTAAAGTTTTCATGACCTGTTTGTTTTGAGTGTTGCAGTATATAGCAAAATGTCACTAAGTCTCTGTGAATTCTGCTTAAGAACTGTTCTGATGTAAAGAGAGAGAGAGAGAAAAAAGAAGAAATATCCATACTGGTCTTTATTTTCTTAACATTTCCAAAATATTGTTGTGCAACTGTTTTGTGTTGTGACAGTTAAACTATATGTGATAACCGTTTGGAAATGTTTGGAAAAGTACAGTATTTTGTTGTTTCATCATTTAATAGTAATTTATACCAAATTACAATTTGCTGAAGTTGAAGTAAATTTCCTGTAACATTCTTAGAAAATGTTAGTAATAAAATTAGTATTTAGTAGTACAGTACAGTATATTATTTTGGTAGCTTTTTTTGGGGGGGGTAGCTTTAACGCATCACTATGTGTAGTTTCCACCCATTGCTGTGTCAGAATCTTGACCCACCGTGCTGGGATAAAATTCTCAACCCAATGTGCTGGGTATAAGCAGCCCAGCATTGGCACAGTCCCTCTTGGACCCAGTGCTAGGCTAGCCCTATCACCCGATTTGGGTTACTTTTAACTCAGCAGCTTTAAGATAGTACCTTTAGTTAAAGTTACTGTAACTACAAACATTTGCAAGAAACTGGAGAAACAAGGCTCTAATACTTTTTTCCATGACTATATTCATTATTTCTATCTTTATACGCAGCTGAAGATAGCTTGTTAATGATAAATACCTGTTACCTCACCAAAAATAGCATATTTTAATATCAAAAGCATATTAAGCTCTGGTTCTCGTGAACAAAAAAAGTCATAATTGGCAGATAAATCAAAGTAACTGTACTCTAATATAAAAGCTAACGCGTTAAATTACTTATGTCACCGGACTTGACTTTGTAACGCGTTACCGGCATAACCCTATGAAACACTGTATGCAAATGTCTGCATTTCAATAGATGGACATACGCTATTTATTAATTTTTTTTTTTAAAGAAGTCAGCCTGGTGCAGGTGAGAGACTGTAAAAAAAATACATTATAGCATGGTAATGAGTTTGTGCTCCTTTCTTTTTTGTGTAGTTGTTATACTGTTCGTACTGTACTCCATTTCCAACAGAGTTGTCTATTACTCAAATCAAAAGCTGACATTATAAACAACATATTTCTTCTTTAATAGAGCTAGAGACTAGCCAAAATGTTTTAATACTCCCTCTGAGATGAAATACTCATATTGTATTCATACTGTTACAAAAGGTCTGTGCTTTTCTGACAATAAACCAGACAGGCGGGGTACACCCTGAACTGGTTGCCAGCCAATCGCAGGGCACATACAAACAAACAACCATTCGCACTCACATTCACACCTACGGGCAATTTAGAGTCTCCGAATCATGCATGTTTTTGGGAGAAAACCCACGCAAGCACGGGGAGAACATGCAAACTCCACACAGGCGGGGCCGGAGATTGAACCCGGGTCCTCAGAACTGTGAGGCCGGCGCTCTAACCAGTCGGCCACACCGTGCCGCCACCTCTTTTCCATATTATTATTATTATATTTTTTTACTTTCTTGTACAACATTCTAATTTCTTAGAGATGGTAAAAAGTGGGTATTCATTAGCTAAAATCATCAAAATAGTAAATAAAATCATAAAATGGTTTTAGTCTGTCGTGAATTTTTTTCTTTTTTTTTAAATTGAACTACAGAAATACATGAAGTTTTGTCATTTTAATTTATGGAGAACAACGTGTATTTGCCAAGAACGTTTCGCCTTAAGAGGTGATGCGATTCTTAACGTAGCATTTAATGGCGAGCCAGGTTCTATTCCTGTGCCATTTTCTCCACGCAAAGGCACTTGTCGCAGTCACTTTTTCATCGAACAGTCCATGATGTAATGAACAACATCATGTGCATTTTAACAACAGCGATTTATGTGTTCCCACCAACGGGAAATGTCAACTTTTTTCGTAAGAGAGGTGATGCGATTCTTCGCATATATTTCGATGGCTCGCCAGGTTCTGTTCCTCAGCGCCCTTTTCTCCATGTTAAGGCACTTGTCGCAGTCGCTTTTGCCTGGAACACGGCTTTCTACTGCAGCAACTTCATCTCTATCCCATGCTCTTCTTTTGGCCACCTGTTTCTCTGTCCACAAAGATGAAACACAAAGTAGCTCTTGTTAAATGACTTCATATTTTGAGCAGCTTTAAAAACTGCAAAGCTACCTTTTAACCTCATAGGTTCGAGCTGAGCCGTCGCGGACTGCGGCAGTGTCACGGAGTCCTGCTGTGGTCCTGCATTACTCTCGCTCACATCTGGCCTTCTTGAATCACTCTCTTCTGTTGTGACCGGATCCTCTTTATTAAGAGAGAAAGGAAAGGAAAAGTAATTGCGAACATACAAGTCGGTACAAGCAGGAGGTCGTCATTTGGCATTTCCATCTTCTGAACGAGAGTATATTTAGATGATTTTCAGTATGTATACAGCATTTTATTGTTAATTGACTTGTTGTGAACAGTTTGTGTATAGTTTGAGGTGGTAACCGGTCTAAATTAACTGCTTAGCAGTCACTGGAATACTTAGTGTTGCCTGGGCAACCAGGTGACTACTGGTTGTGAAACATCACATGTAAACAAATTAAACAGTGTACTCTAGTTATTTTAGGACTGAATTGAATGTTTACACAGTACCATTTTTATGAAATCTGAAGCTATTGTCATGATGAGAATGTTCATCCCGAATTTGTATTCACCCATTCATTTTTCAAATTTTGACACATTGATAATGTCATAATATTATTGTTCGGGAAGTCCCAATTTTCTTTGCACTGTGAGTTACCTGATTTTGATTATCTGCTGATACCGTCCCGATCAGATACCTCAGTATTTAGAAAAAAATGAGTGCATCCAAATTGTTTAAATGGTCATTTTTTGTATTTCTTATTTTATTAGAATAAAACTTTCCGAACATGAAACCTTTTATATGGCTATAATTGTAGTGCGGCAGTGTTTTTTTTGTTCACGTTAAGCCAGCTGCACACAATATCAGGCCAAATACATTGTACAGTCCCCTCCAAATGCGTTGGAACGGCAAGGTCAATTGCTTTCTTTTTGTTGTATACTGAAGACTTTTGGGTTTCAGAGCAAAAGATGAATATGAGACAAAAGTTGAGAATCCAGCTTTTATTTCATGGTATTTACATCTCGATGTGATAACTGAGGACGGAGCACCTTTTGTTTGAAGCCACCCACTTTCCAGTTAAGCAAAATTATTGGAACAGACATTAAAGGAACTTATAGTGAATAACATTTAATATTTGGTGGCATAACCCTTACTTGCAATAACTGCATCAAGCCTGCGGTCTATTGACTTCAGACTGTTGCATTCTTCACTTTACTTTTCTTCTTCTCTTCTTTGGCCTTTACTGCAACCTCTTTCAGTTCTTGTTTGTTTCTGGGGGGTTCTCCCTGGCGTCTCCTCTTCAGGAGGTAAAATGCGTGCTATTGGGTTAAGGTTGATTGACTTGGCCAGTCTAAGACCCTCCAATTATTCCCCCTGATTAAGTCCTTTGTTGTTTTGGCATTGTGTTTTTGCGTCATTGTCTCTTGCATGATGAAGGTTCTCCCGACGAGTTTGGATGCATTTTTCTGTAAATTGCCAGACACGATGGTTTTGTAAACATCATAATTGGTTCTGCTGCTACCATCATGAGTTACATCATCAATAAAGACTAATGAGCCTGTTCCAGAAGCAGCCATGCAAGCCCAAGCCATGACATTACCACCATGCTTCACAGATGAGCTTGTGTGTTTTGGATCATAAGCACATCCTTTCTTTTGCCATACTTTGGCCTTTCCATCACTTTGGTAGAGGTTAATCTTTGTCACATCAATCCATAAAACCCGTTCGAAAACTTTTTTGCAAAAATCCAATATGGCCTTCCGATTCTTTTTGCTTCTGAGTGGTTTGCATCTTGTGGTATGGCGCACACAGACACGCACACGGCCGGTCAGAGGGAGGGTCGCCGCCCTTCACTATCTCTGACCTGTTGATAGTCCACGATGGGTTTCATGTGTCTGCTTTCAAGTCGCTGAGTTTTCTTTTTCTTCCTCAAATGGCTGGGCGTACACGTGCACCCTTTGCTTTTTTTTTGCTGCACCATTTCAAAATTAGTCCCACCCTCGAGCCCTGTCTTCACAAAAAAAAAAAAAAAAAAAAAAAAAGAATAATAATAATACGTCGGATTTCCAACACCACGTCAGAGTACTTTAAGCCATAGTTCTGCGTCCTAAAATGCAGATTGATCTTACTTTATGCGTCCTTGCTAATTTCTGTGCGTCTCAGACGTGGGACGCATATCAAACGAGAACCCTGCTTAATACTGTGTATTTCAAGCTGTTTATGCAAGCTTTTAGTGTGCAGTATTCATGTATTTGACTGCATTTGATTTCTCCCATTGCAAACAATACATTGTGCACCCACTCAGTGCAATGCTGGTTTTCATTGCGTACAGAGCCATGACACTCAAAAAGTGGACCTTTTTTCACCACTTCTTCTCAAACTACCCGATTTCCAGAGCGGTCTCCGACGACAAGTGTAGCCAGTATCCAGGTCGGAGCACTCCAAGCTGTTGTCTCATGCTATCGGTGCGATTGATCTCCTGCTGGTAACCCTGACTCTCGCGTGCATCAAACGCTGAGTTTCCCTAACGACAACCCTTTTTTTTTAAACTACAGGTACTAATAAAAACTGTCACCGTGCTATTTTTTTATATCAAAATACCTCAGTATGGTACTGGTATCAGTACTTGGTGCAACACTAGCGGCTTCCTGCTTATCTCTTTAAGGCATTTGCAGTTTGGCTTTTGCAATAAACCACACCCATACCTGCAACTCATTAAAATCTGAAAACTGAATGATCAATTATGTTAGCGTTACTCAATATGAGAAAGAATACCAAACAATGCAAAACACATAATTCTGATAATAATCTCAAGGCAGCCAAAGGGTCAAACTCACATTTCCATATTCTTTCACACTATCATAACTCTTGACTTAAAAGAGTGAAACTCTGTGACGGAAGCTATTTCAGTGAAGCGGGATTCGGAATATTGATGAGTCAGATTAGCGGTGGATGTTGAGAATCAATCCAGTTGAAGAATGAGATTGTCTGAGGTCGTGCAGTGGCCAAGCTTTTTCTGCTTCTCCTCAGCGACGACACGTGAGAAGCCTTCCTAAAAGATGTTTGTCTGCAGCTGCATTTCCTGCCCGACCGACAGCATATGGTGATGAACCCAAAGAACCTTGCAAATTTACATATTGATAGCCGAAAACATACTCTTGACATAATTAGTATGATAATCAGCACCATCTATTGTAAAAGAGGTCACAAGAGACACAAGAGGTCAAAACACATTTTGTAATTACTGATCATAAAGTTTATGGCGATAACATTAACATACAAATATGGCATTGTACTTTGTCCATACTGGTAAGCGCCAATCTCAACATCCATATGAGCCGAGGTGTGTCTTCGGCTTCATCTGTGTAGAGTTTGCATGTTCTCCCCGTGCCTGCATAGGTTTTTTCAGGGTACTCCGGTTTCCTCCCACATCCCAAAAACATGCACGGTAGGTTGATTGAAGACTAAATTGCCCGTACATTGGATGTGAGTGCGAATGGTTGTTTATTTGTATGTGCCCTGCGATTGGCTGGCAACCAGTTCGGGGTGTAGTCCGCCTCCTGCCCGATGATAGCTGGGATGGGCTCCAGCGCGCCCGCGACCCCGGTGAGGGGAAGCGGCTCAGAAAATGGATGAATGAATGAGTATTCTTACTTATTGTATGTACAATTTGTGACTACTCTACCCACCTCTGCATACGAATCAAAAACATGTTCATTCGTTTTTTTATGTACATTTTGCGGTGCTAGTGTGATTGTTGTGATCATTATTTTCTGCACTTCTATCTAATCAGAGCAAAACAGCAAACGCTTGCTAAGATCAAAGCAGGGAAATCCATTTGATGCTGAGCGCTGTACGTCCGTCGCCGCCATTCTCGCAAATGCAATGGCTTCAGGGTATTTCTTCAATGCTGTCTCACACATCCACTTGGACTCAACAATGAACTGATTAAATGGATGCGCAAGGCTCCTATGACCTCTCGTATGTCGCCTCCTCATTAACCAGACTGGCTTGAGGGGAATTTGATTAAATCCTGCAGGGACATTCTCCGAGACCCAAGAATGAGCTGAGTGGCGGTCAACGTCACTGACCTTACAAAAAATGTTTTTGACCATAACTAATATTAAAACACTGATAAGGATAATAGTCTCACACAAATTTATAACGGGATAAAATGAGAAACTGATGTTTTACATGTCTTAAAGGTTAGAAGCTAACTTCACAGTGACCTCATAAAAGACTGCGAAACGCCTTAATCAATGCCATTACCCTGGAACATAAGAGCGGAGTGTGACCATGACAACCAGGCTGTATGTGTCTGTACGTGCGTGCGTGAAATCAAATAATGCAATCGATTCCCGGTACTTCTATGTACATACGAGGGCTGTGAAAGGTGCAGCCAATTGTGTGTCTGGAAGGTTTACATGGGTTTTTAAAAGGGAGCAGGGGTGTTACTTATTAACAAAAGATTGAGCCGCTACTGCAGCGCTCTAATATTTGTTATTATTAAAGTGCAACCTTACTGTTACTGAGATAAATTATGGTTTTGGTTTTTTTTTTTGCCCCCACTGAATCCAGGGTAAGCGAACAATTTCCTTTTCATGGTTATGATTATTCTTTTTTTCTCATTTGTTGTGTTACCTTTGTTTATGAGAATTGGGGTTATTTAAAGTCATTGTTTCCTCTCCAGTAAGTATTATTATTTTTTAATTTTTGTGTTTGGATCATTTCCAAGAAAAGAAACACACTAATTCGGGCTCTGTGGAGAGACAGTCATGGCCCATATAGAAGAAAAATGTTGCTGTTGCACTCAACGATTCTAGCAAATATGTCTTTGATATCTATGTTATGTAAAACTATTGAAGAAACTTAGATTTAATGTTTTAATATGTTTTTTAACCAACATCTTAGCCTTTGTTACTGTTGATATACATGGTGATGCTGTATCTCCCCCCAAAATGGCGTGACCACATCATTTGCTGGTGCGACCAACTGAAAAAGTTGGTTGCACTCCAAGTGCAAAGGTTAGTGTCGAGCCCTGACAATTGTTAGTGTACTGTATATATAAAATGGTATGGTTTCATTGAAAACAAACTTGTTTGGGTGACCCTAAACCTTTGAACGGTATTGTATTTATGGAATCATTAAGTTTATAAATATTCGTGTGTTTGTGTACCCTATTGAAATCTACATCCTCTTCTTAAGGGAACCGATCGCATTAATCGGGTTGCCGATTAATTAATCCTAATTGGTCGGTGATGAGGACCGTTTGGAAGTGTCGGTCCACCGGGATGGCCTCGCCACCTCGACTCCCAAGTGGAGGCCGCCCCTGTTTGATGCGCTCTAATCTAATTAACACATTAACAGCAACACCTGGGCTCTTCTGTGAAGGACGTGCACACGCTCGCCTGCGTGCACGCTTCGCATATTGGGCTTTAATGACTCTGATGGTGGCAGGAGCGTGATGATGATTGCACTAAGCTCAAACGCTCACACTCAGTCACTCACATGAGCGCACTCAAACGCGTGCACCAACTATATGTTCCGCACTCAGTGTGGACGTATGTGGTAATGGAGAACTATTTCAGTCCTCAATATACATAACTGCTCACTAAATGAAGTGATTAGCCTGTGCTCTGATGGCGCACCTGATTAGATTAGCCACGCTTGTGCTTCCTGCTCCAACTCACCGCAACCTAAACCCGACCTTGACCCCAATTAGCCTTGCACTCATCAGAGAGAGCTAAGGGACACCAGTGCTCCAGCATCTTATCATCCCACCACTAATCAGCGTAACTGAGTGGGATGGCTATGGTAAATGTGCCAAAGTTAATATATTGTAAGTTATTTCGAATACCACACAAAGTAAGGACATCTCTTTTAGTCAAGTTCATTTCCATTCAGCTGATACTTTAACAACAGATATTATCTAATGCAGCCTATCCCTGAACCTGAAAGGAATTTTACTAACTTAACTAAGGTTGTTTTTTTTTAAGCCATGTCTATGGTGGCCAACGGGCAAATGCACTGCAAACGGCCATATGCCTCAAATGGAGGAATGACGCACAAAAATAAAAACACACAAGTACATCAAAAACAGCCATCCATCCATCCATCCATCCATTTTCCTCAGGCGGGCGACACCCCGAACTGGTCGCCGGCCAATCGCGGGGCACATATAAACAAACAACCATTCACACTCACATTCACACTTATGGGGAATTTAGAGTCTTGAATGAACCCACTACGCATGTTTTTGGAATGTGGGAGGAAACCGGAGAACTCAGGTCTTGAGGCATTCTCTTTGCTCTTACCCATCATGTGATGTGTCTTGACTCACAGCTTGGCAATGAGACCTTTTTATAGGCCATCAATTAGGACTGAACCAGCTGATATTCATTTGCACTGACAAGGGGCTGGATTGCTGTTTCATAATTGATAGATTTTATTAGCTATTGTCTTGGCTTTCCCTGCCTTTTTGCATCTCCCTTTCTTCATGTGTTCAATACTTTTTCCCTGTGTCATTTCATATTATCACACACAACTTAGCGGCACGGTGGCCGACTGGTTAATGCGTCTGCCTCACAGTTCTGAGGACCGGGATTCAATCCGACTTCCGTTGTGTCGTGTGAATGTGTAGCATTTCTCGCTTGCAGTTGTTTTCTGTGATTGCAGCATTTTTATGTTGCAGATGGAATTTTCTTTTCCAGTGGCTTTCTGTGTTTGCAGCATTTTTCTTTTGCAGTTTTTTTGTTGTTGTTGTATTGCACCATTTTTCATCTTGTTGCATTTTTTTGCTGTATTTTTTTGTGATTGCGGCATTTTTATCTTGCAGCATTTTTCTTTTGCTACACATTATTAGAAATGAGGTGTAGACCGCTGGAATAATGCGATTTTGGTGAATTTAATGGAGGTGCAGGCGGACATGATTGGTGGATTACACATTTCACTCATAAATATGTGAACAGCATGCATCAAAACTGCTGAATCATTGTAGAATATATTCAAAACATTATTTTATATTTTATACTGTGAGGAGACGCGCACACATGAACGATCAGGGTGGCGGGCAGTCTCCAAGTGCCCCCTTCATCGTGCTTCACCAACTTTACATCATCGGTCAGTGGAGGGTCTGCTTGCAGTTCCTTATAAATTTACTTGGCAAGCTTTGACCTCAGTTCCTTCTAACTAAACAAAAATAAGTCCCCTGTACGTACAGCAATATCCAGGTCCACTTAATCTGCATGTAGTTGGATTCCAGTGTGGACTAAGCCAGCCACTTTGTCTTAAAAAAAAAACGAAAAAAATACAGCAATACAGATGACAGAAAAGAAGGTCCTCAAATTTTCTTCACAACCGTCAGACAAGCGATAGTTCAGCTGTGATCGAGACAATCTGAAGCGTTAGACATTGATGGATGACAGCAGGTCAGATTTCAACTTTATTTTCAAAAGACCAAAGACGGTAAAAGCAAAGTAAGGTCATTGTTCTCCACGAGGATGGATTCAAAGTGAACGACAGCACAAAAGTGGATTTTTGTCACTCGTGTGACTTGCTCACAGAGTTCTGGATGAAACGTGCAGCATGTCCCTGATGTCTTTCAGCAGAAACATATTTCAACTGAGATATACGCAGTAACAACATGCTACCAAAAGAAATTAAATGTGTGACTTTATCCACTTAGGGCAGGTTCTCTGTCCATTTTTAACTTAATTGAGCAGCTTGAAAGGCTACGGAGCAGCAGGCAGGACTAGAGGTCATGCTAACCATCAAGTTAAATAGACAAATAAATGGAGAGAGGGAGACTGAGAGACACAGACAAAGATGGAGAGAGTTTGCATTTTCACAGTCATATCCCAAAATAAAAAGTTCAATACAGTGATATATGTTGTGGGCTTAGTTATTACCTTTGTAAACTTTTTTTTTTTTTAACCTGGCCAATAATGTAATAACTAGCCAATAATGTACTGGTAGTTATTATGTTTTTGGCCAAAACTTACTGCATTATAGGCTCAGGGCTTTTATTACGTTATCGGCCAGTTATTATGTTATGGGCCCATTACATTTTAAAAAGGGAGAATTCATTACATTATGACCCTTTATTACATTATGCGCTTCTACAATATATTCATGGGTTTGTATGATCAATACAAGAGAAAATATATGTTTTTATATTCGTTTAGTATTAATCGTACAAATTCACAAAGGGATTAAACACATTTCAAGGCTATTAAGATCAAGATGGCGCCGACACGGGTGGTCGCCTCGGTGACGCGCTCCCTACTATTGTCTTTGTTTTTGTCCTTTTTGTTTGTTTCTTTGGCGACACGAAGCAACTTAGTTACAGGAGGGAAGTCTTGTTAAGCACTGAGGAGTACACTCCAGAACTTCTTCTGCCAACTTTCACAAATCAACAAAGTTTTTTCTCTGAATTATTTACTGGTGGAGCGGCTGTGTTCTGTGGTCCGTGGAGGAGGCCATGGTCGGCTGCGACAGCGAGGATTTTGAACGCCACTTACATCGATTCACCTTGCAAATCTACACTCTCTACCCAACGAAATAGACGAGCTTCATCTCTTCACAAAGGCCAGTAAAGAGTTTGCTCTTTCTGCCGCCCCCTGCTTCCCGGAGACTTGGCTTCGTGAACAATATCCCCGACGGCGCTGTACTACTGCCCGGCTTCCAACTACACTGAGGGGACTGCGACATGGCGCTATCGGGGAAAACAAAAGGTGGCAGAATGACAGGTGACAGAAAGGAGGACTCGTACCATGCTATTCCCCGCACGGTTTTGGGCTCGTCTGATCAACGTTATTTCACATAATACCAACATACAGGCACAAACCTAAATGTGCAAAGCCTGTGGTGAAACAGTGAAGAAGTTGACCAATGAACCAAAGATGGAACTTCAAGACTGTTTACACTGTACACATTGGAGTGTCTGTAAAACTTCAACTTGCAGCTTGGATGAATACAAGGACACTATTACATCCTACATCAGCTTCTGTGAAGACGTATGTGTACCAACAAATAAATTTTGCACGTTCAATAACAACAAGGGCGGCACGGTGGACGACTGGTTAGAGCGTCAGGAGGACCGGGGTTCAATCCTCGGCCCCGCCTGTGTGGAGTTTGCATGTTCTCCCCGTGCCTGCGTGGTTTTTTTCCGGGCACTCCGGTTTCCTCCCACATCCCAAAAAACATGCATGAATTGGAGCCCGTAGGTGTGAACGTGAGTGCGAATGGCTGTTTGTTTGTATGTGCCCTTCAATTGGCTGGCAACCAGTTCAGGGTGTACCCCGCCTCTCGCCCGAAGATAGCTGGCATAGGCTCCAGCACGCCCGCGACCCTAGTGAGGAGAAGCGGCTCAGACAATGGATGGATGTATGAATAACAACAAGCGGTGGTTCGTTGCCAAACATCAACAACCTCGCCAGGCTAAAGAGGGCGCCTGTCGGAGTGGGGACACAGCCCTGTACAATCAGGCCAGAAACCAGCTGACAAAAGAAGTCAACGTTGCCAAGAGAAATTATGCAGAAAAGCAGTTGGTGCTAACGACTCTGGGACAGTTTGGTGAGGATTACAATCACTAACTAACTACAAGCGGTGATCATCGCTTCTTCTTCTACTGCAGATTTGAAAAGGACACTTTCATACCCCACACCCACCCAGCCACACCACCGACGATCACCATCACGCCTCTGAATCTCCCTTCCGCATTACCATTCTCAAACAGAACGGGAAACGTGTCTTTAGACAACAAAAGATCAACAAAGCAGCAGCCCCGGATAGTCCTGCTTGAAAGTCTGCACAGACCAGCTCAATCCAGTTTTCAATAGATCTTTGGAACTGTGTGAAGTCCCATCCTGCCTGAAAGGCTCCCCCATCATCCTAGTCCCCAAGAGACCTGAAATTTCAGGACTGAATGACTACAGACCTGTCGCCTTGACATCTGTGGTAATGAAGTCCTTTGAACGCCTCATGCTGGACCACCTCAAGAGCGACACAAGACCCCTGCTGGATGACGCAGGTCTGTGGATGACGCAGTCAACATGGGACTGTACTTCATCCAAGAACACCTCGACGGCCACCCCAGGCATCCGACCCCCACCCCCTCCCCTAAGGTAGGAAAATAGGAAAGACCCTGCGCCCACAGAGGCCCCCACTGCAAGTACCAGGTTCAAGAAGAGAGGATCTCCAATACATGCATGTGGTCCTTCAATCCTGCATAGAAGTCTAAAGTATGAGAGAGAGAAACAACAGCTACAACAAAAACCAAAAACACTGACATTCCCTTTACAATACAACATTGTTACGGGCAGATGGCATTTTATAAACTCAGAGCAATCAAAAATCTAGGTTCAGCATGATGATGAACAGTGATCAGCTTTCTGTGTAATTGTCTGGTTGATTTTTATTCCGCCGCTAATTTTTGTAATGCAATGTATTCTATGTTGAGATTAAACGAGAACGGATTGTGTTGAACTTCAAAGTTTTTAGAAGAGGCAGAGAAAAATAAAGATGGGAGCAGGTGAAGGTTCAAGTTGTGAGACCACCAGTGTTTCTTACAGGAATACCGGCACAAGTTGCTTTTCATATCACTGCTTGAATTTTTCTTTCAAGCCTTGTGTGATATGGGTGTCATCATTCATCCAAGTTGAAAGGAAACTGCCTAGGATTTGATGTGTAAAGCAAGCGAGAAAAGGCCATAGGAGACAAAAGAATTTCCTGCAATTTGGATCGTGACGTCATACCTCCACAGCAAGTGAATGTGGTGTGTCACGTGACATCCCACTGTTTCTCCGGCTCGTTTTCTTCTTGTCCTTTTCCTACCTATTCGCCATTCCTGTCTCGCTTCCTCTCACCCCCTCCTTTCTCACTGCGTTATGCCTGGGTACAGCCCTTACTCAAGGGCTTTGATGAAATCCATTCAAGGTACAGTTTGACAGTCGGAAATGTCATTCTCAGATCACAAGTCGCTGAAACCAGGCCTGTCAATAGCACGTGGTGCACGCCACTTCATTACCTTTGTTCATTTTCTTAACAGCTTTCACGAATACACACTGCTTAAGAAAAACTCTTGTGGCTGACAAATTTTTATCACGCTTGGCTTTATGGCTTTTTAATATTATTTCATACAGTGGAAGGAATTGCTATTTTTAGTCCAAGTACTGGTGGCTCATACCTCTCTCGATGCAATGAAGCATTTTGATGAACAAAAACTGGTTTTAAAACGGCCTTGTTCAGATAATAGATGCATCCATTAGGCAGATTTGTTATCTACATCCCTGCTCGTCTGTTTTTTCATGCAGTCCAATCGGGTCTTTGGCGAAATCCAAAAGGAGCTCAAAACTGAAGGAGGTATCTCAATCAACACTTTGCCCGTATCTTTCTGACACCTTCAGAGAAAATTCCCACTTGCTCTAACTTCAGCACTGAGGAGACGAAAACATGGTTTCTGGGCCAAGCACTGGCAGGGATGTTATAATTGAGTTGAGACTCTGGAAAGTCTCATTAAGACATTGTCAAGCTCCAGAAGAGACCACGCACAATGTTTTTAGACACCACTGAGACTGCAAGCATCCTGGAGCCCAGCCCTCTCCAGCTGGAGGGCAAAAGTGTATGTCTGTGTACAGGTGTATTTGTGTGGGTATTTTTTTTCATGCTGTGTGTAATTGCGCATTAGATTCACAGGTCTGTAGAGCACCATCTGCTTTCACAGCATTTTGTCATTCAAAAGCTTCTCAGGTTCACTGCTGCCACCGTGTGTGACCAACCATTGATTGATAGGAACACCTGTTTATTATCTCAGGCACTCTCCCAGTTCCCCTGGAGCAGCTGTTTTAATGGATAGAGTTTAGAAGATACAACAAGCCTTGGAGCTTGAATTGTGTCTCAACATAAAATTCCGAAGAAAGTTAAATCTGTTCAAGTAGTGTTCCCTTTTAGTTCATTCAAAGTACTATAGGAATATTATCTGTATTACACCATGTAACGTAACTTATTATATCTGGAAAAATGTGAGTGGTGCGTGCATCTGTTTTTTTTTTTTTTTTTAGTTCACATGAAATGTGAAAATGTTTTGACAATCAAGATATCCCTCATTTAAAAGACCAACATTGTCCTTTCATGTCATGTCATTCCATGCATATAGTTTCTGACTGCATCGAGTTTCTTTTTAATGTCATCATGATCAACATGAGCTTTGAGGTGCCAGTGGCTTTTGAGTGTTTACTCTTAGATGAAACGGATTGTAGTGCCAGCAATCTTGGGCACAGGTCCACCAAAACCACACTAAAACAGAAAACACGATACAACTCGGTATGAGAGCAGCTGATCTGTGTGTAGCTCGAACAATTAAATCAGTATGATGAAGCAAACATATTATAGCATTTAATAATTTAATGATCACAGATCCTATTTTCATAAGACAGTTTTAAATACAGGCCTATACATATAGGCCTATCAGTTGTTAAGAGCTTGGCTGAGTGACACGGTGATGGTTGTGGTGAGCGCATCAGCCTTGCAGTGTACACTTACGTCAGGCAAGGTGAGCTTCTGGTTTTGAATCTTTGCTGAGGCCTTTCTGTGTGGAGTTTGCATATTATCTCCCTCCTTAGCTACGTTTTGTTGGGATAATGCAGTTTCTCTCCCACTTTCCAAAAACATGCATTGTGAGTTGATTGAAGGCTAACATTTAGAGCTAAAATGACCTATCGGTGCAAATGTGAGTGAGCATTGAATTGGGTCCCCAGTTGACTGGTGTCCAGTCCAGGGTGTATCCAGCTATGATAGATCACCCGCGACCCTGAACAAGATGAGTGGGAGAAGAAAAATGGATAGAGGTTGACTGTTTCTTTGCAAAAGATCTGAAAAACAAGCAGAGCTCAGCTGATTACTGGCCTATAAAGGTTGTCCAAAAGGCATCTGGTTTTAGAGGCCTCGTGAAAAGCTGCACATTACAATTTTAGTAGAAAAATAAAACAAGCAAGAGTGTCCTGTGATTACTTTGAACATATAATAAAATGTGCTATACTGAGACCAGAATTTATTTAAGAGTGCTCAATATAACACTGAAATTCCACGAGGTGAAAAAATATAATTTATCACCATGGCCTTTAGCGATAATTTTTTTATCGTTGCTCAGAAGAAAAACAAATCCAACATTTTAACTCTACCTTTTCAATACAAGTGCAAAGAATTAAATGAATCCGATTCCAAGTCGAACCAAGCAGACAATATGAGAGACTTTAGACTGCTCATGGTTTCAAGTTCAAAAGTAACTCGATAATGAAATGTTCAAACTAACACTTAACCTTTGACAAGTCAACTGTTAGCATTAACAGCTAAAATTGGCAGTCAACTGCACTGCCTCAAGTTTCCAGGTGTTCCAGTTCATTTCTTGGAGGGTAGTATCTCACTTCACGGTGTTGACCTCAGACACCAGTGTGTCTGCAGCATCCTGTTCTAGTTCCTATAGGGAGAAACACTGCAGTGCACTTTGTAACAGAAGTGCTAGCTCTACCAGACCCAACCGCATGTTATTTGTTCACTTGAGGCATGAATTTCGGCAAATAAAGGGATTCTTGTGGATGCAATCCTCTTACTTCATGTTTCATTCCTCTGCAACATTCTGTTATTGTGAAGTTCATACTGAGGCTCAAGAAGAAATCTATTTCAAAGAAAAACAGTTATGTGGGGGAATGCAGAACAATAAGACACCGCTTTGCATGTAAGCTTCAATTGACCTAGCTTAAAGTTGCCTTTTGAATTGCCTACAGTGTTTTGTAGCAATACTCAAAACAGCAAATATGTACCATAGAGTACCAGGGGTTTTCAGGTTACATGGAGGGAAGTTATTTTCGAAAAGTATTTCCAAAAGTATATTTTTTCAGTGCTGGTTTGCAAGCATTTTTGACTGCATGAGGTATTAAACGTGAAAACATAGAGTCAGCTATTATGAACAACTTTGTGTCTGTACCCAGTGTAAAGACAATACACAGACTGGTAGCATTTTGAATAATCTAGTCTTTTTCAAGATAATGGAGAAGGTTGCTTTACTGCTTACCCAGATTACGGCATCAGCAGTTTCTGTTGGAGAAGAATGTTTCTTTGCTGGATTAGAGTCTGGACATTTTGTGCATGAAACGGATTCCAATGTATAGTGGAAGTCCCTATATCATGTTTTTATTGCCATATTTATAGTGAGTGTTTTTTTTTTTTTTTTTTTTTTTTTTTACTAGTGCTGTGGGGCTGTAATTCAGGCTTGCTGCATATTGGAAAACCGATATGAGTCTGTGTCATTTTGAAATGCAGTCTGTTCAGGGTGGAGATGGTATGAATTGGATGGTGAGTGTTATCTGATCCCAGGTTGTCACTAGAAACGCTTCATTGTGGCAGTTGACACCGGACACAAAAATAAATGAATCTATAAAAGATGGATCTGAGGTCATGTTCAGATGTGCCGGTAATCATAACATCGCTCACTAAAGAAAACCAATGCCAATTTTTCAAGTCAGTTCATGGAACGTTGCAATTTGCAGGTTTATGGCTGGGGCACCACACGTTTGAGTGGGTAATAATTGAATTACATTTCTAATACAGTAAAACATCACAAACAAGTCATCGTAATATACTGTATGCTAATATGTGAATTTGTAGCTTTCTGATCCATGCCTGCATGGCATAATTCTAATAAAAATCACTCTTTGTTTTCCAGACATTGCCAACCACAACGTATGAGCTTCAGATTGTGGCCAAGGACATGGCAGGAAGTGAGGTGGGCCTGACAGGAACAGCCACAGCAACAATTACTATTACGGACAAGAACGACCATGCCCCTGAGTTCACACATCCACTGGTGAGAAACACCGATTCGGTTTTTCCTTCAACTAGTTCTTTTACAGGGAATTTCTTTTTTTTTTTTACCTGTCGTCAGTATAGTGTAGCTGCTCTGCAACCAATGAGGTAATTGTTTGTTAACTGCTAAAATGAGGTCTGATTTTTAGAGCAGGTTTCCACCGCATCAAGGACACTTCTATATCCTGATAAAAAAGATTGAAACATGCTCTGGTTGTTGAGTATTTTTTTTTGTCATCACTTTATTAAAAAGACAGCTATGGGGTCCAGTAGTACAATACAGCAATTGACTGCATAAAAGTTATTGATTTGTGTATGTCTGTTTTAGAGAGTGAAATGTTAAAATATGACAAAATTAAAAAATGTTATCTATTGAGATTTGTTTTCATTAGAATAGTTGGGATAGTGAACTGTAGTCCAAGAAGACTACTGCACTGTCACGCAACAAATCTTTTATGGTGTTGAGTTGTCTATGCTACATTTTGAACCCCCAAGCGTGCCTTTTTTTTTTTTTTTTTTTTTTTTTATAGAACTATAGAACTTGACTTTTTTGTATGGAAAATAATCTCAAGGTAAGACCAGCCAGCATCACAGAGTCTGCAAATACAATTATGTATTTGACAAAAAAGAAGACATCTTCTTAATTGGATGATATGGGTGCACAGGCACGACAAGGCAATCGTAAGCAAGAGTGGGAGTGAACGTGTTCTCTGTCAGCAGTGCCTCAAGGCATTTGCAAAACAGGCTGAATCTGCCTGACGGTCATAAGCTTAAATAAATGCGTTAAAATAAATAAATACAAATTAAAAAAGGTCACAATCAATGCTCATTTCTGCTTCTCTTGATGGATGTGTCGATCGTTGCTGAGTGCTGCTGGGTGCAGTTGTAACATTGATGTTGTGTTGTTATTAATGGAAACACCCTCAGATGCAATCTGTTTTTGAGACTTATCACACTGTGCCCCAACCAAACCTCCCTTGAAGCCCTCCCATGATGCATTGGGGTGTCAGGGGCACTTGTAAGGAGCACAGCTCAGATGTGAAATGTTACAGCTCAGAGGGCTTAGCAGGGCCGTTCAGAGTGCACCATGTCCATGTCCCAGTTAATGTTCTCATTTCTCTCTAGGAAGAGAGACGGTTAACAGCAAAAAGGAATGGGCCTTTTAAAAAGCAAGTGTTCGAAGGTGCTATAAGATCCCTATATGAATCCTTCCGCAATTCCCAATGGTTTTCAACCTGCCCATGAATTATAAATGACCTCTCAACTGACCACCAACATACTGCGAGTTTATTTGCAAGTGTGTGTCTGTGCAGGATTTGTGTCACCACTCGAGCGTTAACTGTTTAAATTATTCATCGGCTCATTCCAGTACTGACGTCCCACAATTCCTTCTTTTAGATGATTTGTTTTTTCTTTCTTATTTAAGACATTGATACCTTCTATTGACCAAATATAAGCTAACACAAAAAATAGGGTTCAGCTTTTATACCAAAGTCGCAACATCCTGGTAGTAGGAGTCCAAAGAATATTCCTCTCCAGTCTATTGTTATTTTTAATAGATGGTCGCTGGGGTTTTACACTGTGTTGAATTTGTTTGTTGCTCACACTGCTCCGGGGGACTTCAATAGATATTATTAGGGCAACTTTAGCTGAGACTGTTATCAGACTATTCATTTACCTGTCTTTTCCTGCTCATGAACCTTTACAACGCTTCCATCTCACACCCAATCTATATATATATATATATATATATTTATATATATATTTATTTTTTTTTTTTTTTAAATGTATCATCTGTACCTCCACAGGATTTATTGATTCGACATTTTCTTTCTCCCACTTGCTCGATTTGCATGCCTCTGCTCCCAGCTAATCCCACACAATGTCTCACTGTGTCTTTTTCCCTGAATTACCCATAATAAGATGGCGATGGACCTTATCCCTCCCGTCAATCAACCCTAATGACAACCAGCCAGATTTTCTCTCATTCTTGCTCATACCACTCGCTTTCCGCCCGCAACAGCCCAAAATGTTCTCCTCTATGATGACCTGACAATATGCTATCCCTGCAATCCATCTGTCCCACGGATCAAGATGTTAGCAGTGATGGATGTAGCGCCATGTGTGGGGCAGCAGGGTGCTGTCACTGCAGGCCTTTCTTGGGGAATGGTTAACGGCTTTTACGGATTGCTGTGGGGAGTGCATGATTGCTTCGGTACACACATTGCTGTCTCTGGGAGATGCGAGTGCACAGTTGACCAGAAATAACATTTAAAACAAAGAGCCAATAGGAAAGGATTTGTGGACTGTATGTCAGGCAAGGTGAGTTGTACAAAGGATGACATGTATTTCCGTGTGTGTGTGTGTGTGTGTGTGTGTGTGTGTGTATCCACATTGTGCCAGGACTATTTGTATGAGAGCACTCCTGTCTTTCTGCCACTCAATATTGGTCAGAGCTGTGTTTTCATGGTACACTGTCAAAAATAAGGGTGGAGCGGGACTCAGTTTCTGCACCCACATTAATTACGCCATAGGGCTGCTTTTTCCAGGAGACAAATATACACAGTACATATGCTTTCAAGCTGTGAATGACAAGTGTCAAGCTAAGCAAATAGTGGAGTCTTGAGAAAACCTCCACAATGACAAGATGTGTAATCCTTTCTTGTGAGATGAGATGCTGTCTGCTGCTATCCAATGTAAAACACAAGCTTTTAAATAGCTTAATAGCTAAATAGCTAAAATAATAATTCACATAGCTCTGTAGTATAGTTGTTTTAGACTTAGTTTTATTCTGACTGGAACTTGTTATGAAGGCTGTCATGTCAAATGTGCTTTGCCGAATGTCACATTCATCGAAAAGCTTTTTATCTAATACAATATAGGAGTCGTCTGTCCCTCTCAATCTTCTTCAATCATGTTTAAATGAGAAAAAAAACAGAGAGATAAATTGTACTCACTCCACAGGTTACATGCACACAGCTGATGTTAGATTCATTGCAGAGGTTTTTGTACCAGCTGCATCAGTGATTTCTTTGTCAAAATGCCCTCCAAAAGCACCTATTTTGCAAAGTCTTGACTTTGTAAGTACTCACTGTGTCAGGCTGTGGTTTGAAAGGTTACATAAACATATACTGTATTTCAAAACACAACAACTTTAAAAAAAAAACCCAGTGTATCAAAGTAGTAAGGATTTGTTTTTTTCAGTCTGTGGCCAGAAAAGCTGGGCCTGCATTGCCTCTTGTCTTGGCTTGTTACTTCTACAGTTTGTTTTGCAACTTAAGATGCAAGAAGACTAAACAGTTGGGCTGAGACAGTACTCATTATGCTCTGCACGGTACACTAGGCCCTTATGGACCGCGCGTTTTTCGTTTCACTCGGGGCGAGTTAATAAAACAAAACATGCCTTTTATGCAGTTTCTAGTTTTCCCCATAAAAATCGAGTGATCTATTTATTGTCTATACCTCAGTACTATCTTTGTTTGCCTCTTCCACTAACACAGCACAATGCCCTGTCTTAAATTAGGGAAATGAGCTGGGATGAGTGATGTTTCATGTGCAAAACCACAAAAAACGACATGCGGGTCTGTCGTCCTCCTCGCTATGCCTAATCAAATATTGATGCCTTACTGATATGGATACAAACAGCTCTGTACCTGAAGGCACCGCAAAAGGAGGATAACAACAAGAAAATGTTGTCCTGATGTAGTTTGTATTGATTAAAGATGTTTGTGCTTTACTTTATGTTGTTGATATACAGAATAAGGTGGTGGTTGGATGACCTTAGGTGGATGACGCTTACATTATCGTCTATGTAGATTAGCTAAATCTTGCAATTCAAACAATAGCTGCCACCATTTTACAATTGTCAATGATCAACTTTGTTGTTTGCCACTGATGACAACATTGCGTCTCAGAATTTCAACTGTATTTCATGACATTTTGCTGCTTAGTGAAATGATTGAAAAGTAACTCCCTATTTTCAAATACTTCGAATTTATTCATATGTTATAATATTGTTCTCAATTTCTTGGTGTTTGTTCCATGATTAAAGGAGCAAGTCTATCCCACCAAACCAATGACTTTGGAAGAACTTGAAGGGCGAATACGAGAAGTTCTGTCTTCCATCCCACAAGAGTTCCTTGTGAAATCAGTTCATGCGGTTCCCAGGCGGCTTGAGAAACTGGTGGCTAATGCTGGCGCCCATATCGAATTTTAAATACAACTCCATGCAATACACTTTCTTCTCATGTTCATTTCTTGTCAGAATTAAAGTTCAGAAATATATTACGAGTACTTCAAAAATAGGGAGTTACTTTTCAATCACCCGGTACATAGAGAAAGAAGCTTTATGTGTTCTAGTGACGAGGAATTCAGCTTACTACTTGTGTTTCAACATGCGACATATATACATCGGTCGAGCATTCTATTAACATGAACTAAGGGAGAGATGTCCGATTGAGAGGGTCCGGCTGAATATTAAGACTCCTCTCAAGCAAACATTCCCTGTTTCCACATTTCGTGTTGTAGCTAGTCTTCTGCTTTTTGTTCCAAACCAGAAACCCCTCC
Source organism: Phycodurus eques (assembly GCF_024500275.1). Taxonomy (NCBI): domain Eukaryota; kingdom Metazoa; phylum Chordata; class Actinopteri; order Syngnathiformes; family Syngnathidae; genus Phycodurus; species Phycodurus eques. The sequence continues at coordinate 31,743,750 of NC_084529.1, forward strand.
ACAAATGCTTCATAATCCTTGTCACTATAAAATATATATATATATATAAATATTCATTCAATGACTTGAACGACAAGGGCTGTGCAGGCCTCCACCGTGTTTTCTCTTTGAATTTCATTCACTCAAGTAGAACGACATTCAAGTTGCAAGTTTATTTTCCCTTGCACCATTGGGTGACCCTGATTATATTTAATAAAGCCACAGGTGAGCTCATTAACTCTGCAGGGGTACTCCTATTGTGCCGAAAATGTAAAGGAAGTACAAAAAAAAGCATGAGGGAGGTTAGACGGAGGTGAGTTGCCAATCTGTGGCGCAGGCATATGAAAAGCATCGTGTGGGCAGATGAGTAATTATTGGTTTTATTCCAGATATACTACACACTGGTACCGTCTCAATGCACAATTTTTAGTCTGGCTGCACTTCACTGGGACTCAACGTTAAGCAAGCCAAAATCCTGTAATTGTTGTTTACATTTGAAATGTCATGATTAAAACAGCAATACAAAGCGCTTCAGAGAACAAGTCATAGACTACAAGAGTCTCTAAGAATACCCACTCCCCTTCTTTGGGCCATCCCACACCACCCGTCCCATGCGTAAAAGCTTTTATTCTGTCGATTAAAGACGATTAAATGACACACCATGTCTGAGAAATGAGAGGAAGAGTAAGGCAACACTATTATGGAGGCCCACCAGCATCATGAGCCACTCGCAGCCCACAGCCGCAGAGGCAGAGCCAAGCCACCCGAGATCATTCCGCCTTTGGGCAGATGGAGGAGCCAGGACCACAGGCAAAAGACTGAGCCCAAAACTCCCCGCTTCCGGGACTGCGCCACGGCAACACACTCCACTGCCAGAGCCAATCGCAGCGAAACACTATAACAAAGAAAGTGGAAAGCAAAGTAAGACTAAGGAATAAAAAATAGACAACTAGGATTCATCAATGTGTCAATGCTAATATATCATTACTACAGTGAATAATGATCATAAATTTGTAATATATAATAGAGGATCAGCGGTACAGAAAATGGATGGATGAATAAAACACAGGGATCTCATTTGATGTGCGTCCCCCGTCCGAGACGTAGAAACAATGACCAGGGACGCAAAAAGAATGGTGAATCTGTGTGCACTGATGCACATTACCTATATATGTGTGCAAGGCTCAAATTAAGCGGGCTCACATCGCAGTTTGTGCATCAAAAATCACATTCAAAAGCAAAACTGCAAATCTTTTTTTTTTTTTTGCAAAGACGGAAGCAGGCAGCGGCGTATCAGAATCAGAATCAGAATCAGAATCATCTTCATTTGCCAAGTATGTCCAAAACACACAAGGAATTTGTCTCCGGTAGTTGGAGCCGCTCTAGTACAACAGACGGTCAATTTACAGAACACTTTGGGGACATAAAGACATTGACAAAAAACAATTGTGCAAAAAGATGCAGAGTCCTCTAGCACTTAGAGCAGGTGAGACGCTGAGCTATGTGATACAACGTGCTAACGGTCACCGATGTGTGGACGCAGAAGTGAAGCATTCATTTGAGGAGCGGGAAGACGGCGGTTGCAAAATGAGAAGACTGAGAGAAAAAAAGATAAATGGCAATAGTGTGGTAGCATTACATCGTGAAATGCAAGTCGAGCACCCGTTCTTTGTAACACGGACCTTTCTCTCCGCCGAGTATGATGCCGCGTTGCAACTCAGTGACCTTAACGTTTTGTCTACTTTACGAACATATTGTTAGCCCTGCGGGTTGCGGAGTGTCTCTTTTAATTATGAGTACTGTCGAATGTTTTTTTTTGTTGTTGTTACCGTGACCAAGATAGTATAGCACAACGATAATGATACATACAGTGTGCCGCTACACCATCAGTGACTTCGAAACCACGTCATTGTGAGAAAAAACAAGCCATTGACTAGGAAGTTTTTTTTTTTACTGTCTGTCAGTGATGATTAAGGGGATTTTTTTTTTATACAACCCCCATATAATGACACAAGTCAGTCATGTAAGCTCAAGATGTAATTGAGTGTGTGGCTTGGTTGGGAAGGGAAAGTCACAATCCACTTTTTGCAGGAGACTATGTGAACGAAAAACCAAAAAAAAAAAAAAAGCAATCGACTCATCAAAATATTATGGGAGAAAATTTTATGGACTGATGATACAATAATTCTTTACCAAAATGATAGGTGTAAAGCTTCAAGAACCAAAGTATCTGCTCATGATCTGTGAAACACGGTGTAGGGAATGTCATGACTCGGGCTTGCATGTCTTTTTCTCAGATAGGCTCATTCATCTTCATTGATGCAACACAGGATGAAAGCAGCGGCATTAACTTATGAGTGTACAAATATATTTTATTCTGCCAATTGAAAGAATGATGCAACTAAACTGGCAGGAAGATTGGCTATCATGCAGAAAAATAATGACCCAAAACACTGCAAAAGGTTCATTAGGGGGAAAAGGCATGCTCAGTGGCTGGCATTCAGGTTTTTTTTTAAATTATTATTATGTTTTATTAATTGTTTTAACTTACAGGACAGTAAATGTTGTTCATACAAATATTCACTCTACGTATGACTTTTTTACATTCGTTAGCGTTAGGTTAGTGATAGACGCATTCCAGTTTGCGTGCCAATTCAGGTTTCTTTGTAAACGGAGGACATGCTGTAGTCATCTTTTCCTGTCAAACTCAAATGTCCTGTTCAGTAAAAAAAATAGACTTTACACCATCAGGATTTTTGGGGCCGATCACCGATCAGCGAGTTTAAAAAAATCATAACCGATCACAAGATGGAGGAATGTGTCTATTTAAATGACCTGTTCATTTATTGTATATACTTGTGTACTTAATTGCTCAAAAATTATATTTACAATAAATAATGTATCTTTGTTCCTCTATTTATGCCAGTGAGGCATAGTTACAGACGGAACAAATGAATGGTCTTCTATTAGATGGCAGGACGTAAATAAAGTCATTAATGTATCCACTTTTTGTGACATTTATGTTTGTTGGTGTGCCGTGAGATTTTTCAATTGTAAAATATGTTCCTTGCCTCCATAAAGGTTGCAAATCACTGCTCTAGTCAGATCGTCTAATCAGTTATGACATAAATAATGGGTGCTAACTTACTGTTTATTAAATTACTTTATTTTTAATTAAATTACTTCAACCACACCGAAATCTTAGAGCATGATAGGACAGAACGTCGGCATGTTTACGTCCAATCATTCATGCTACCGCTAGCTTGCTAGGCTACATAACATTTGATTGCCTGCTTGTGAGGCGTATCGTATTAAAAGTACGTGAACATACCTCAAGCGAGCCTTAAACGAACGCCCTCTCCTGTCCTGAGCACCGGTGACCACCAACACACATTTTGCCCTTATAATACCGTCGGATCGCTCCATTCTTGTTGTCGTCGTCACAGTAACGAGTGTATCCGGTCGCATTTGAGTTGACAAGATAAAGCCCAATGATCGTAAAAAACGGGATGCGGAATACAAGATTTTATTGCAGTAGTCTGACGTAGTGCAGTCGTGAATGAGCAAATTTGTCTTGTAGTCTGATCCGGGTATTACGTGTTGCCTGTCTCCGACGTGTCGTCTGTCCCACACCGCCGAGGTTTTTTTTTTTTTTTTCTTTTTTAATTTAAATAACGTCAGATATTTACAGTACTACGTCAAAAGACACGCTACCAGGCTAAAAATAAACTAGCTTTTGGATTCAAATATACTGTGCACGCGGTGACGCGGAGTAAATGTATTTTGCGGAGCCGATCAATGACGTCATAGCATAAAATGTTAAATATCGGCCGATACCGATCAGAAATCGTTGTGTAAAGTCTCGTAAAAATGAAGAAATTGGCCTCACTGTTCCAATACTTTTGTTGGGGAGTGTACTCCTTGAGTGAACATTGTGGTTCTCTCCTCTGGGCATTAACTGACTGGATGGTTTAAGTGCTTTAAACAAGTATTGGATAAATAAAGAAAAAGATAAAGAAAAAAATCAATGATTGTCTCTCCCCAGACAAATGGATGGTTTTCAGTAGGGTGTAGCTTTAAGAAGGTAATCTATGAAACAACAATACTGTGGTGTGACAAGAGATGCATTTATCTAGACTTCAGTTGTGCTCTTAAGTAGAGTGTTTAGTGTTTGCAAGATTACACTTTAAGCTCTGAGACTATAATGGTGCTGACAAACACAGACATAGATACACGCACACACACGTACAGATGGGTTTTCTGTGTCTGTATCTTTTTCACTTCAGAGTGTACACCTTGTTGAATTTTGCAGGTAGACTGCTTGGCTATTTAATTGATTGAATCCTTTTGCCAAGCATGATCAGTGGGGAGCATTTTGATTGACAGTGTAAAATGAATTAGAAGCAATATATGAAATTAGTGATGAAGGACACGAGTGTTGACTCTCTTTTTGTGTCATTACATTCCTAAAAACCAAAAATGAAGGATGAAGTATACAAAGTAGGTACAGTGACACTGAGTAAAAATCCCCACCAGAACTATTTAAAAAAAAAAAACCTGTGTTTATCTATCAGTGTGGTAATTATCAGAGCTTACTTTCAGGTCAGTGTAGAACAAAAAGGTCAAAGACACCCTTCATCCAACGTTAGGAATACTCTGGCACAATATGCAATTTGTAATTCATTATTAAAGCTCTCGTATTAGACCTGAACAGATGCATGTGTACCGAATACCAGTCCAGTTACTGTGTATTACCTCTGCCTCTTGCCAAGGGTGCTGCTCACCAAAAAAATACAAATAATAATTGATTCAAATAGTCTAATTGGTACCAATGAGTTTACAATCCCCTGTGTTGAACGAAACTGAAGAGACACGTTGCTTCAGACCTCTTTGGTCTCTGGCTTTTCAAATGTGCTGCTTCCTAAAGATGTATTTTAAGTCTCGTCATTTCCAGAGCGGAAATTGTCAACGAAACCCATCATCTATTTATTCATCACTCTCTGCATGTGGGTAAATAGCATTTGTCTTACTTAGGGTGATTATTTTTATTTTTAATTTTTTTTGTCTGTGTCTCTGCAGTTTGAAGCCTATGTATATGAGGGCTCAGCAGGTGTTGTGGTTAACCTGACAATAGATGATAGAGATGACCCAGCTAAGGGGGCATGGAGAGCTGTGTACTCCATAATCAACGGAGATCCCACACGGAGCTTCGAGATCCAGACCAACCCAGACAATAATGAGGGAATGCTTTCGGTTGTCAAGGTATATTGTAGCTATATGTTGGGTCATCTAAATTTCTGTGCTTTAACATTGACTGTTTTTCTTTTAGCCTCTGGATTACGAAGGCACGGCGTTTCACAAGATATTCATCAAAGTAGAGAATGAGGACCCCCTGGTTCCTGATGTTGGTTATGGCCCCAGCTCCACAGCGACTGTTCAAGTCAAAGTTTTAGATATCAATGAAGGACCGGTCTTCTTCCCTGACCCACTGGTTGTCACAAGGATGGAAAACATTCCAGTGGAAAGCTTTGTAGGCTCTCTAAATGCCACAGACCCGGATAGATTACAGCTACAGAGTGTCAGGTAAGGTACTTAAGGTAAAACGTCTGCTACTGAGCAGCAAAGCCCTCCCTGTTAGATCATTTTATACAACGTAGAGATACTGAAGATTCAACGGTTGCAGAGTAATTCGTGGTTGACTAACCCTTCCTTGTCATCAGTAATGACTTTTCATATCTTGTCCGTGTGCAGTTGATTGCCACTGCAAACCTTTAAAACCAACAATGCAGTAGGCTTTGGAGTTAAAATGAGTGAGACCTATTCGACAGAGAGGCCCTCTATTGACATGTGTTTTTCTTGTCACGGCCTCATTTTAGCTGCATTAAATACAATATAAAAAAAGATTGTTTCTCCCAAGTCTACTGCAGAAGCAGCGCAACGCAGAGTACTCATTGGTTTCATTGGCTTTGTGGCCTAATGTCTGCTTTATGCGATCCTCTTTTTCCACCTTGTGGTTACATTACATTTACAAATAGACTTACCTAAACACAGGGGTATGATAATGACCTGATGAAATAAAACCACTCAATTGTGACTTTACTGCTGAAATAAATGAGGTGGCTTTGCATGCTGTAAAACATAGATTGTCAGTATCAAGCCCTACATAATGTGCAGTGGAAATGTTTAGATTTGTGTTCATGAAGGTTTGATTAGTGGCAGCACCAGTTATGTGACAAGACCGTCTACATTTTAAGTGGTCTCAGAGTCCATTTTTATTTCGAATTGAAATTCTGCTCAACAATAACACGTTTTCCCAATTCAGTTTTTGTGTGTGTGTTGATTACTTTGAAAGCTGATCGTTGCAATGAGTGGTATACCGTTCGGGGATGTGGTCAATACGCAATTAGCTGTAAACAATCTACAGGTAGTACGTATTTTTCTATTTTCTTCCAACAATAAATATTTATTGTAATTTTCATGTTATAGCTGCAGGAGTTTCATTACTGAATTTTAGATTGGATGATAAGTCAAATGGGAGTAGTAGGCCTTGTACACGTTTGTAAAAACATTTTTTAAATAATCATGAACAATATTATTTTATAATTCTTTTGCTAATAAACAGTGATGCTGGTTAAAATGGTGGTAAACTGGAGTTTCAAACAAAATCAAAAGGACTATTATGTAGAGAAACAATAAGAATGGGCAGAACTAAAAAGGCGTGTAGCTCCCTTAAACATAAATATGGATGGAAGACACAATGCAGAGCAAAGCACATGAGAGTCTAATGAAACACAAATTGACGGAAAAGATGAAGTCCTTCTCCCCATAACAGAAGATCAGCTCTAATACTGAATCGGAAAGACACGCGTAAATGTATCCGAAAGGCTTGATAGGCACTGGTGTTTTGCGTTTTGTTGTCCAGATGACAGGGCATGTCATCTTTACATTGCTTTGGCTATTTTTTTCGGAGGATAGTCGATTTCATTTGCTTTCCTTCGCTTTACGCCACTATGACGTACTGCATATCCAAAATCTGAAAACAACCTGAATTGTGTCACTTTAGCCATGTAGCCGAAATCCATCATGAGCTGGATCCCTGTTTAACAATGTTGCAGGCTTGTTGGATGAAGATCAGCAGTAATATCCCTTGGATTATAATGAAAAGGGGAAGTGAAAAGCTAAACATCCTGCTCCTGATTTACATTTTAAAACTCCTAACTGCTGCGAGACACTGAGCAAATGTCAAGGGCATGGTGCGATTGAACAACAGCTGAGCAAAACTTAATTTCCATATGAATCATTCAGGCTCCTGGAGGTTATGCATACCTGCATCTTTCATATTAGAACCCCCTTACTTGCTCCCTCGTCTGTGGAGTGCATTTCTACATTTCACTTATGGGCTACTTCCTTTTTATTCTCTCCACCCGTTGACATTTTACCTGCACCGGAGATTATGGCATGCCAGATTTGTAACCTGTCAAAGGTTTGAGGACGGGGGATGGTTGCAAACGAAGGACGTGCACAGAATGAAATAGCAAGAAAAAGTGGAATAACTTCTCTTTAAACTGTGCTGCTGTGTCTGCCTGTGCATATATGTGCAGGTGTTTGCTTGTGTAGTGAGACTGTGCGCGTGTGCGTGTGTGCGCATGCCCTGGGTTCTGCAGGTTAAATGCTTTTGACACGGAACACAAGCTGTCTGAGCCTGAGATCACAGGCGATGTCATTCAGATGCAAAGCACGCGCAACTGGGAATTTTCAGTGTATATGTTGCATTTTAATAAAATTAGCCCACACCTAGCGTGTTTACTCTGAGAGGGGAGCCACTGACCCACCTCTGGCGATTCGATAGCTCACATGACAGTTTGAAAAAAAAGGAATGTTTAAAAAGTGAAATGATTTACTTTTCGCATGAATACTGTCACCTCAGCTCCTCCTGTGATACAAATTAATTGCAGTAGTCATTACTCTTTTCAGACCTGCAAACATGCCACCAGTGACATTTCTCTGTCCCAGTGAGACAGATTACCTTTCCAGTGAGAGACGTGCCATAAAATACTTGCTATGCTAATTTGGCTTTTTTCATCATTGTGGGTGGCATTTTACTCACTGCTAAATTGCAGGAGGTGGCAATTAAACATAGTATATTGTATAATATATAGTGAGAGCGTGAAATTGGAGAAGTTCAAGAAATTAAATATCATTTATTGTTAATTATAAACCACAAATGTTTCATGGCTTGAATCGCAGTCTATGCCATGACATAAAATTGCATTATCTGGCAACGTATAATTACAATGATGTGTTTCTTAATTTCAGCTCCAGAACACAATGATTACTCATTGTTGTGATGTGAGTTTACATTTTCTGTTCAGCTGTTTTTATTTTGACTGTACAGACATTAATACCCGAATGTGTCAATCTCCCTCTAGTGATGGGCATTCAAAGTGTTTCCCCAACATACTGTAAACAATATTGCTGCATTACCCTGGATTAAAAACATAAGGCAATATACAATATCAGCAATCTTGCAGATAATAAACCATCGCAAAGCAATTTTACTTGACTCATCCTCACAAAGAAATCCAAACTGATTTTAATGCTTCAATTTTTCCTTTCTTTCTCTCACGAAGGCACGATTACATCAAATGAAATACAATATGAGTCATTTTAATCATATTTAGAATGTCGGCCAAACTATTAGACCCCTATCTCACTGCCCTGGAGACTAGTTGACGAACTGATGGCAACTCGAATCGCTGCATGTTCGATTTCATTGGAAACCTTTTGGAGACTCGTGCATATGCTCACTAGAGAGAAAAAGCTTAACTTAACTTGATATCACAAAACTGTGATCAATCGTCACCGACATTTTTATGGACATCTCTACTTATGCCCACTTCAATCTCTGAAAATATCAGAACCATCACTCCAACATTTGGGATTTTGTGGATGTGTGTTTTCTGCCACATATGCTCACTATAACGTTGCTAAATGTCACAAAACAGTGATCAATTGTCACCCAAATATATGTGAACGTCTCTACTAATGCCCACTTCAACTTCTGAACATATCAGACCGATTACCCCTATATTTCAGATTATATGGACGATAAAGCTTTTTCCTCCTTTTGAGGACTGATGTGCCCGTGCGCTGACCGCGGAGGGGCGCCGATTAAATTTCGGGACACCGAGCCCATTTGAGAGTTCGACAGCAAAAGAAAAAGAAAACGTATACCACTAATACATTTTTAGGGATGTAAGTATTCTTTTAAAAGTGGTTCTGCACCCCAGCCTTACCTGCTGTGTCCTGCCCGTCAGGAAGCTGTAAATCAGGCAGATGGCAGGCGAGACGCTGAGCTGGAGAAGCTCGGAGGAGAGGAGTTTGGTGATGGTGTTAACGCAGAGCTGAAGTTCACGAACAGGATCCTCGCGTAGGTCCCCTAGGATGAAGTGCAGTCCCATGTTGATTGCGTCATCCACAGGCCTGTTTGCTCAGTAGGAAAACTTCAGGGGGTGCAGCAAGGGTCCTGTGACGCTCTTGAGGTGGTCCAGCACGAGGTGTTCAAAGGATTTCATGACCACAGATGTCAGGGCGACAGACCTGAAGTCATTCAGACCTGAGAGGTTTCTTGGGAACTGGTATGATGGTGGAGCGTTTGAAACAGGATGGTACTTCACACAGTTCAAGCGCTCTATCAGTGTGAAGACTGGAGCGAGATGGTCCGCGCAGACTTTGAGGCAGGATGAGGAAACTAATGTCTTGGCCCGCAGCTTGGTTGATCTTTTGAAAGTTGGAAGATACGTCTCACATCCTGTTCACGGAGTCAGAAGTCAGAGGTGCGATGGTGGTCGGTGATGCGGCTGGGTGTATGTGGGGTGTGAAAGTGTCCTTTTCAAATCTGCAGTAGAAGGTGTTCAAGTCGTCAGCCAGTCCTTTATTGTTCTCCGCTTGGGGGGATGGTTGCTTGTAGTTGGTTAGCGATTTTAATCCAAGCCAGACTGGCTTATCTTTTTTCCAGTTTTTCCTGCATAATTTCTTTTTGCGATGTTAATTTCTTTTGTCAGCTGGTTTCTAGGGCAATCGTTCAGGGCTCTGGCCCCACTTCGATAGGCGTCCTCTGTAGCCTGACGAAGTTGCTGAAGTTTGGCACGGCTTGTTATTGAACTTACAAAATGTCTTTGTTGGTACACTCACACCTTCACAAAAACTGATATAGAACGTGACACTGTCCGTATATTCATCCAGGCTGCCAGTGGAAGTTTCAAAGACACTTCAGTCTGTGCAGTCGAAACAGCCTTGAAGTTCTATCTTTGCGTCATTGGTCCACTTCTACACTGTTTTCACCATAGGCTTCGCACATTTAAGTTTGTGCCTGTATGTTATTAAGTGAATTAAGCAGTGATCAGACGAGCTCAGAGCTGCATGGTAGATAGCACAGTCGGCGTCACTTAGCGTGATGTAGCAGTGGTCTAGAATGTTGTTTTCCCCGGTGGGACAGTCAATGTGCTGTTTGTATTTAGGGAGTTCATGGTTGAGATAATCTTTGTTAAAGTCCCCAAGAATAATGAGGGGTGAATCTGTGTGCTTTTTTTCAAGTTCGTTTACTTGTTCAGCGAGTGTTAGCATTGCGGTATTCGTGTTAGCCTGGGGACGAATGTAAACAGTGTAATGTAAATAGTCTTCAATCAACCTACCACACTGTTTTTTGGGATGTGGGAGGAAACCGGAGTGCCCAGAGAAAACCCACGCAGGCACGGGGAGAAAATTCAAACTCTACACAGGCGGGGCCGGGGATTGAACCCTCGGAACTGTGAGGCGGACGCTCTAACCAGTCGTCCACCGTGCCGCCAGGCCAGTGATGAATGAAAAATATTTATTCCTCTTTTTAACTTTGCCATTTGCCACTAAATTCTCATGTTGTGTTGAAATATATTGGCTATAATAATAAAATATATATCTATTATTATTTAATCTAAATGAACTAATTTAATAATTTACCTTGTTTTAACCATTTTCTGGTATGAAACTGTCCTGGTAACCCAATTGCAGCTTCTCTCTCTCTTGCAAAGTACAGTGTGTGTATGATATCTTTTCTAAACTTGCTTTGAAAAATTAGAACATCTCAAGAATCCAGGTCATACATTATTCAGCAGTTCCCTGTCCGCTTTCACTTCTCATATTTTAGCCGTGTCTTTTAGCCATATGCAAGCTAAAAGACACGGGACTTTAAAAAAGAGAGTAGTGGAACCTTGGATGTCAGGCTTGAAGACTCTCAGGTAGCTTTGAAGAGCCGCGGGTGAGGTAAAGGAATAGGACACGCACCGATTCACTGCACTGCAAGGACAAAGCTTGTTGCGTGATTCATCAATGTTATGAATTGCACAAAGACTGACCTAGGATGGTCAGACAGTTGTGTTGTTTCTGTACTGACTCCATCCATCCATCTGTTTTCTGCCGCTTATCCGAGGTCGGGTCGCGGGGGCAGTAGCTTTAGCAGGGACGCCCAGACTTCCCTCTCCCCAGCCACTTCATCCAGCTCTTCCGGGTGGATCCCGAGGCGTTCCCAGGCCAGCCGAAGGATGTAGTCTCTCCAGCGTGTCCTGGGTCGTCCCCGGGGTCCCCTCCCAGTGGAGACCTCCGGGAAGCATCCGAATCAGATGCCCCAGCCACCTCGTCTGGTTCCTCTCGATGTGGAGGAGCAGCATAGCGCGTACTGACTCCAAACTGAGTAAAAGCGAGTGATTTAATGAGCATGTATGAAGGATGAAGAAATTTGTAGTGAGCTAACTAAAGGGAACGTGATGTTTACCACAAGTGTGCTATCAACAGTGTACGGGCAAGAGGTGGAGGCCTTTATGCTCGAGCGCAACCCGTGCACGCTGTTTTGAAAATATGCTGCAGTTCTCCTCCAAGTCGGGGGTGTCGCTACGGCTGGTGTTGGCTAGGACAACACAGGGTGGAGTTTCCTCTGCATTTTAAGGCCAATTCCGGTAGCCGTTTTTAATTTCCAGTAAAAACGGAGAGCGAGAGGCAGACCAAAGAGAAGGTTGATGGATGTCGTGAGGGCAGTTGGTGTTCGAGAGGAGGATGCAGGAGATAGGCGTACATGGAAAAGGATGACGCGCTCTAGCGACCCCTAACGGGACAAGCTGAAAGGAAAAGAAGAAGATATTCAGAATCATCTTTATTTGTATATAATATAATATATTTGTATATTATATTATATTATATTGTGTGATGGCACTAGTATATCAAGTATATGAAATATGTAAATTTTGAAAATGGAATGGAGACTAAAGGGGTAGGAACAGATCAATTGTATTTCTTCCCACTCCCTTTTGAACATGCTCGTGCTTATCAGGATATTGTTTAGTAACTGACTTTTTATGATATTGTTTTGCACAAGTAAAGATGTTCAATGGAAAGTTGGCATATTCAATTTCTGACCATTTGTCAACAGTAAGCTGTTTTGACATTGGTGTCTATAATAAAAAAGCCACCAGTTTATCACAGTTAAATGTCACACTTCCACAGTTTTTGCGGATAAAGAAGTATAGAATGGAGAAGTAGTATAACCCATGAGAATTCAGAGAAAGCAATATTGCAATGTAGCTGGCTGCTTTCAAATGACAGTAATACAGCCAGTAATGTATTGCATTTTGTAAGTAAACACACTGGTTAAGATAATAGGGTTGTAGCGTGCTTCCCAGTTGGTTAGTAGCCACATCATAACCGGGTCAACAGTTGTCTTCTATACCGTGTTAGCAATAAACCCTTAGCTCATCTGCTGCTGTTGCATTGAGTCAGCTTTCCACACTCAACTTGCTGGGTAAATAGATTCAACTTTAATACAAGAGGACCATGTCAATAAATAATTGACAGTTGTTTTGTTTTCATCCACTCCAGTTAGTCAGTATTCCAATCACTTGTGTTATGGATTGCAAGGTCTACTGTAAATGATTCCCATGGTCACAGCGAGGCATCATCATTTGTCTCAAAAAGAGTACACATCTGTATGGGACAAAGTGTAACCATAAATATGTCTTCATGGAAACTTGATGCTACGTGAATTAAAACCATTTTGAATGAACGCATACCTCCATATGCTCTCACAGAATGTAATTGCAAGATGTTTGTGAATGTCAGCCATCCATCGTGATCACTCGAATGTTTCCCTTTCTTCACTGGGATAAATATCACTGAACGCAGTGCAAGCAATTCAAATCAAGCTGCTTTGTATCCAAAACAAAATGCTTGGAGAATACAAATTGGTAACCTACGGAATATAGCGCTATGAGAATATAGAAATGTCAACAACTAGAAGAAACAAATGTCTTTAAAAGGGAAAAGCAAAAGTTTGGTTGCTTTCGATCCTGTTATCTGGGTCAAATAATTAGAGGGAAAAAGTTGGCTGTAAACTTGCCACACTAAATAGACCTGCGTGAGGCTGCTCATAAGGCACCACTGTAGAAGCAGATTTCAAATTTCAGGGCAAAGAAAGTGGAGGAAATATTTTTTCATTAGAACATCCTTCACAGTATGATGCCTCCATGTCCTCACTTCCTTCTTGATCCCTCTCGTCATCACTCTCCCTGCTCGCCTCCATCTCTTTCCTCTACCTCTCGCTTTGCCAGCTGTGAATTTAGATGAAGTGCACAGTGGTTGTGGCCAAACACAATTCAGGACAACCCTTGTCCTTATAACTTTTGCTTACACACACTCAGCAGCTCTCCGATAGAAACAGTTTATTAGCATTGGCTCTCTCTCGCTCTCTCTCTCTCTCTCTCTCTGTGATTACAATTCTTTTTAAAAAAATCTCTGTCACTCACTCTTCTGAAAGTTTCCAATCATGTTAATATTTTGCTCTCAGGGGAGAAAGTAGATCGTCACATTACACAGAGAAAATTATACTATACAGACAAAAGTATTGGGATACCTGACCATTGCACCCACACAAACTGAAAATCCAATATGATGATACTTCCACTCTTCTGGGAAGACTTTCTGCAAGATTTTGGAGTCTGTCATTTTTGAAGCTTTGTTTTCACTGCCACCTGGAGTGGGGATGGCAATTATTATTCTCCTTGGGTGAGGGAATGAAATAATACAATGCAAATGATGTATGATATCATTGATGTCATTGTTGTTTCGCCATATGTTATATTAGAAAAGTAGTTTCTGCATGGTGCTGTACAATATGGACAAGATTTCATATCCCAATACTGAGAATTTTATATCCCGATAATGATATATATTCCGATATGAGTATTTTCCTTAAAATTACTTGAACTTAATAGCAATTTTCACTGATCTTTTTCCCGTGTATTTATAAAAATGCATTATATACAGAAAATCAATTAAATGGATACAGATAGCTAAAAATACAGTAAAACACAAATATCCAGTGGGAAAATACCACATACACTGGAATGTGCACTATTGTCATGTACATTGTAAGGTAGTGGAATTTGCAGTGTTGTTTACATCTATGCTCTTGTAGCAGTGCCGTTATGAGTATTTGCGGGTGATGGAGTAGCGGTGCTGCAGCTACATTAACCTTTATCAATTTTTCAAACTTATAATGACTTATTTTACTCGGAATGTTTCATGTTAGTTTAGCATCCGAGGTGGCATCCGTTACACATGCACACTGCTGAGACCTCAGCTCAAAAGTAACAGAACGTCTCCTCTTTAGTACATCATTGGTGCTGCTGGAGTGACGCACCATGATGACATAATAAAAAGGCGACTGTTGCGTTACCATCTCGGACGCTACATTCGTGTAGCAACAGAGCAAGCACAATACCACACGTATCAGAACAACAAAATAAACAATAGTGTTATCCTACAAGGTATTTTTACATTTAATGTACTGTATTAATTAATAGTCTACTAAACTCTTTTGGGAGCGAGGTTCATTGCAGTGTGATGCAATACACTACTGTGGATGTTACTGTCCATGTGATTGTCATCTCTAACTTTTAACTGTCTTCCCAAGGTATGCCATTTTGCGAGATCCAGCAGGCTGGCTGACTGTGAACCAACTGCGAGGAACTGTCAACACTTTGGCCTCTCTGGATCGTGAATCTCCTTATGTTCATGACAATAAATACACCGCTGTGTTCATTGCCATTGACAACGGTAAGACAAAACTGAAATGACAGATGGATATGTAATAATGTCTGCTATTGTATTGTATGCTTTTAACATTCTGGGCAGTTGCAAAGAATATGCATGATCTTATACAATATGATGTACTGTGACATGGGTCAAACATATTGGGTTTTCTCATTTATCAATTAAGAAACCTCTGTTTTAGCCAGTATCAGGTGGGGGGGGTGTAATGCGTGGGCCACGCTACAGTGATGTGCGGTGAGGTTCATCATTGGCGAGGCACTTACTACGTCACGTGACTGTCAGCTCTACGAAGCTCAACTCAACACTGCCACATGCTGGTTGTGGCACCGTACATACCAGACTCCACTGTGCACTTTTAGTGGCACGATAAGAATGACTAAATGTCACACACTTTCATTAAATATTTTAGACAGTCTGTTCAACGTCAGTAAGTGCAGTACATGTGTAATAAAGCGTATATTATTGGCAATGTAACGAGGAAACACCAATGTCTCTTGTATGAAGCCACGGACCAATCACAGCCTGCCTAAATGGATGTGTGCGTGGTCTCTTGAAGCATCATGGGAGCGATGGCTCAACGTGACTCATAGCGGCGCTTCCTATGCATTTGAACAGGAAATATGAAAATGTTGCTATTTTAATGATGAAATCATTGAAATTATTGGATTGAAAAAGAAAATCGATGTAAAGCACGGCCCATAGAACTAACATGGAACAATTTAATGTAATCATAAGGTTTTTTTTTTACTATTCACATGCAGTGGAAAGGACAGACCACCAGGGTGCAGTGAGGCTCTGCCTCACTTGCCTACCCAGACCGCATGTCACTGCCACGCTCCCACAAATGAGTTGTGCCCTGACGCGAGTCTCTGAAGTGTAGCCTTTTCGTGCCAATTTTAACGTGTAATTTAACCAAACCAAAATGAAAATAATAAAAATGGTGTTGATCATTTGCATATAGTCACTAACGTCCTGTCAAAGTACCATATGACACGTCTGATCATCAGTGAGCTGACTGCTTTCAAACTTAGCGAGGCATTTTGGAGCCTTTCACAGCAGTAGCCTATGCGAGAATTCATTCTCCACTTTGAGAAACCCGTTTTCAGACCAAAGGTACACAAATAAAAGGCCCGCGTTGGTTCTGCTGGCGTTTGAGGGACGTGACGTGACCCAGTCGAGTGGGAGGACAGTCGCCAGCCAGTCACATTAGGAAAATGCCCAGTATGCCAACTCAGCTCTTCTAAAGCTAAGTCTTGTGTTTAATTTACTCAATGACCAAAGTCAAAGACTTTGTTTCATAATGCTTAATGTTGAATGTGTGTGTGAGTGTTTGCATGCGCGCGCACATGAAGGCCATGGCATATACCTGTTTCAATGTGTGCGACTGTGCGTGCGCCACCATGGCATATCTATTGTACAAGGCTTTAATGAGTATATGCGTGTGTGTGCCCCCCCCCCCCAGTGCTGTTGTATTTTATAACGTCACTCATGGAATGTCTTGATGTGCAATCAAAGGTTGTATCAGAATTATTATCGGGACAATGGGATGACGTGAAGTGAGTTTGCCTCTGTGGCAGCCTTTGGTCACTAGTTGTCAGTGCTCGTGGAGCTGCTGTGTCTAAACTCTCTCCAAGGCATACGTCAAGGAAGCCTTGAAAATCCATCCCGTCCTTCATCTTGTTGATTCTTTCTCTGTGTGCGGCCTGAACTCTCATCTGTTCTCCTGTTCTTATTGAGACCCTGACAGATGCATAAGTGAAGGTGAGCGATTCTAATAGAAGGCGTCAGAATAGCGCTTGATGTGTTTGTGAGTTTGGCAGGTGTGAAAAAATGAACACTGAAAGATGAGTGATACGAGGCAAGATGAGGGGGCAGAGGGGATCTTTTGAAGAAGAGACATCGGTGGACAAAGATTAGGACCTTCTGCCATCCACTATGTTGATCATTTTGTATCTGTCATAAAAGAAACTTATTGAGAATAATAATATAGACTGCTACCCTGCTTAAGTGTAACATACAAATGCACTATTTTCTATTGATGCTCCATACAGATATAACGATACCTCCGATACCAGATCTTTATGCTATAAAACTGATTCTCAAATCAAAATATCTACACTTTTGATTTCATTTGAGGTAGCGCTGTGCGATATTACGACATCAAAACGTCTTTAGTATGATATACGACCCATCTTATGTAACCTCGTATGATTTATATGTGGAGTATTGCGTTGGGTCTGTTGCTGCACCAATGTAGCGTCTGAGACGGTAACAACAGTCGCCTTCCGATTACAGTATGTCCTCCTCGTGCCTCACTGTGCGTTGATTGGTCATGCCCGGAGAGTGGGGTGCAGCGATAACGTGCTAAAGAGGGGATTGTTATGCTAAATTGTTCACGTCTTCAATAAACAGTCTGTGTGGTGTCCTGTGTTCCAAAAGTGTACAAGTTTGTGCGGTTTTGTGTAACAAGAAGGAATTTAAAAGCCCTACACCTTGGAAGCTATATTACAATTGTATGAATAATCAATGAAGGTTAATGTTGCTGCAGCAATGCTACTACTTTGCGGTAGCATTTTTCATCACCTGCAAATACTTTTGTACGCCAGTGCTAGAGGAGCATGCACGTAAACAACATGGCAAATGCGGGGAGCTTTGCAGAGAACAAAGTGGAAAGAGAGTTCAAAGAGTTGTGCTGAAAAGAGGGAACAGAAATTAGATTTCATGGTTTTTCCAAATAAAATGATTAGCTGCAACAAAAGGCCACTAACAAATTGTGACCAATGACTCAGACACTTATTATTGTTATTTTTCTCAACTAACTGAGTGCACCAATCTAAAAGAAGAAGAAAAATGTCGTGCAAACTCCAAACCATCTCCCTCACTGGCCACTCCACCACCCGAATGCCGACACGTTCATCCAATCACATTCAGATCTCTTCAAGGTATAGTCAGAATTTGTACAACTAACAACAATTCGTGTAACACAACAGGATCGCTACTGTATACAGTATATAAGAACTGTATGAAGTTTCAAACAACAATGTAGTTTGGCAAACCTTCATTTGTGTTACAGGGATTGTTGTTGCAAGAGCTTCATAAAATCCAACTTTCTTTGACCTTCCCTGAATGTATCCCAGGCTGGTGCTACTGCTAGCTGGCGGCAGCAGCTGAACACGCTGATCACTGAGCAGACGGTTCGTCAGTTAACACTGTTCTCTTGAAATCGATGATCACATGCAGGATCTAGAGGCACTATAGGCAGAAACAGGGCATGGAATTCATAATAAGATTTCATGTAGTGCATAATTACCTTTTGCCAGAATTATTGCTTCAATTTGCCTGGGACAGGCTGGTTGCCTAGGAGTTGTGTGCCGTCATTAAAGCCAGCTCGCTGGAACTGGACCTATAACAAAAAGAATTGAACCCAAGAGAAAACGGTCCTAAATTGCTTGATCTAATGTTACAAGAGTGGTTGAGGTAACAATCTGGAGAAGTGGCTGGAAAACAATAGCAAGGGAAATACCACAATCATGATGTGGATGACAATAGACCTTACACAGTACATTAACCTGGCAGCATGAATTTTGTAAATGCACTTTGTTTGAAGACAGAAGATGATGGTAGGATATTTTTTGTCATTTTCACTTTGGACTCATGGCTCGATATTCGTGGAGTGCGCAAGGTGCGGTTGAGCACAAATGGCGCGCATCTTGATATTTGTGTCAGCGGATGGCTCGCCTTGCATGTTTGCCTATTTGGCAGACGGGTCTGTGCCAAGCTGGGCAGTGTTGGCGCAGCGATGGTGTGTCTTTTAGCTTCTCCCCGGAACGCGACATTTTTGTGACTGAGGGCTCTGGTTTGCTGCTTTCAAACGCTAGTCGGCTATGATGATGCCCACACCAGCACAGATGTCCCCTTTTAAATGTGCCGCCGTTCCACGGAAGTACCAAAACCGGGTCTTGTCCGCCTCCTCACAGAGTGGGCAGTAAGATACACGAGCTCCGTGAGCTCCGACGAGTCGGGGGACCTTGAAGCCAAATTCATCCTTTTTGAAACCTTTTCATCTTAGAAACACCACTGGTCAGAATACACGAAAATCAGCCCCTCAACCAAAATTGCACCCCACTGAAAATGGGTTTTGGGGGAAATCTTTGGCACCCTAATGCTAAATTCATCATTTTCTCTGCCACCCTGTCGTTGGTTAGACAGAACAAAGTGGCTGTGGGGAAATGGAGAAGCTATGATGCTACTAAATATTCCTTACTGGTCCTTTGACAGCCTGAGGCCAGGTCAGCTGACAAAGCCCCTGAGTGGAAACACACAATGAATGATGGAGAAAATGTACTTTCAGTGGAGGTGAAGAAGATAGACATACAACAATGACAAGTTATATGAGGTGGAAACAGGAGAGGATCAGGGGATTTAAGAACGTTGCGAGGTAATGACAATGTTGATGTCGAGGTCAGGGGTCATCTCAGCTGGAGACTTTTCCACAATGAGTCTGAAGTCTGTAGGTTTCACTCTATTGCCAGAGCGTACAGCTGCATGCCGAGTGGGAGCAGCTGAGATCCTGTAGCTTTTGTTCCCCCTCGATGTGTGAAATTGTCTTTTTATCCATGTTGCATGTGAGCCTGTGAGCCCATGCGCTCATGCACCACAACATTTTGTACACCTGCACAGTTCAATTAGTGGAATATTAACAGATTTAAAAAAAAAAAAAAATCTTTCAGTTGTGATCGTGAATGTGTTTATCATTGTGGTGGTGGTTGACGGTCTGTGCAATTGCGCAGCGCCATAATGAGAAGTTTCTATTATTTCATTGACCTACTGGAGAAATATTCTTAAATCTCTTACAGTTTTGCAAAACTGTTGCACATTACCAAATATGTTGTTAAATTCAAAATGTTTCATTCTTTCTTGTCCTGTGTCTCATTAGACCATAGAAATGTAGCTATTTATGACATTTGTTTTGGTTGAATGGATTAAAAATGTCGAGTCTACTTTGCACCGAGAAGACCTGCAGAGCCACGTGATTGGAAGAGGGCTTGCAGGGAGCTTGATGGGCTGTTTGTATAAGCTCTGCACAGAAGTTGCTGGGTTTAACACTTCAACAAATTCTCTACAGCTTTCTGCAACCTTCTTGGAACAACAGCTGTTCCTATTTTGCAACCCCGAGTGTCTTCACTTGAGTCTTTTGTATTCAAGGTCCATGTGTTTGTGCACAAGAAGATTACAGTTCACTGACTGTATTCATCTCGGTTTTCAATGACGTTGTTGTATGCGCACATTGCTCAGTAGGCCTACTGCTCTCGTCTCTCTCTTCTGTGTGTTGTAGTTCTTTTTTTCTCCTTCTGATTTTAATGTTAAAACACCTCCCGGTGTGTGCCATTTGTCACTGGAAGGCAGAAATATATTATCCAAGACAGAAGATGTGGTTCCACACAAGTGCACAAACAATTTTTGGTGCCTGGTTCGACTGCTGCCAAACCCGCTATTATGCTGTAAAGATTCCTTGCATGAAAGACCCAAGCAGTGATTGCTTTGAACATGTGGGTGCAGGTGGCCCTGTTATATTTGACAATGGTGTAGCTTTTAATGTTGTTTGAGTCAAGATTTTTACTCTATTCTTAACTCTTCGTAATTCGGAATTCAAAGTTCAAGCAGTTGTTTAAACTGATATACTAAATCTACTAAAGGTGAAGTAATCAAACTTTTTCTAGAGGAGACCCAAGAGTGATGCTTGAATTAAACTTACCTCTGCTGTCAACAGCAACAATAGTTACGCACACGTATGCAACCATTGTGGTACAATGCCAGAGCTACAAAAATGATGCCTTCATGAACTGGACATGTACTTGTCAAATATGTATCAAGCCCTCCTGTTATTATGTGGGTCAATTTGACACATTTTAAAGTTGAAAACAGTGTTTTCAATACTATGAGTGTAATTGAAATCCATTCATTTTCTATACTCATTTGTCCTCATTAGAATCATAGGTATGAATTATCCTCATTGAAACATGATATGTTGGAGGTAAACAACAGCATTGCACTAAATATTGATTGAAATGCCACCACCATTATTCACTGTAGGTACTATATGGCGTCTCTGTGGTGATGAGTAGTGTTGGGTTTACGCCAAACATAACGTTTGGACCTTGGTTTCAAAATTTTGCAAAACCACATTTGAAATATCCCGAATATATGTGGGGGGGAAACATTTTTTATAGTTCAATAACACCAAGGTTGAACTTTTTGTCCAAGATTTCAAAAGGTATGTTTTTCTTCATTTGGAACCTCTGGCCTTAATCAAGGTGAGGGAGAATTATCAACAGTTCCAAATATCAAATCAGTTTTAGTACAAAACTTTCAGGCTTCTAGTACACAGCATAAAAAAGCCAGGTAAAGCCTACTGGAACAGCTGAACTTTATTTGAAGTTAATCAGAGGCCAATTATATAGTGAGAGGGTGTGCTGACTTCCATTTGTCACGAGTTTGAATATGATTGGTTAATTCTGAACACAGCCTCATCCCCAGTTATGAAGGTGTGCACACTTGTGCAACCATATTATCTCCGTTGTTATTTTTACGTCTCTTTAATTAATTCATACATTTATTTATTTTTCAATTGAGTTGTAGCGGCACGGTGTACGACTGGTTAGCACATCTGCCTCACAGTTCTGAGGACCAGGGTTCAAATCCTGACCCCGCCTGTGTGGAGTTTCCCTGTTCTCCCTGTGCCTGCGTGGGTTTTCTCCCAAAAACATGCATGGTAGGTTGATTTAAGACTAAATTGCTGTAAATCACCTCACCCTTTTGCTTTAAATCAAAAAGTGGACAGGAGAAATAGGAGATGCTGAATCCTAATCGGTTTCAGAATAAAACTCTTGGTCCTTATATGCATGTAAAATCATATTTAGCGCGTGTGTGTGTGTGTGTGTGTGTGTGTGTGTGTGTGTGTGTGTGTGTTGTGTGCCGGGGGGTATATTGGTCAATCTCACATAATAGCTTCATCATACCCTTTGTGAAAAGACATCCAAAAATTGGCAGTGGTGTGTATGAGGGGGCTGTAGGCAAAGCTTAATGTGTCTTTCTACACGTCCATCCCAGTGTGTGAAGTCTGTCACCATGCTGCCTCATTGCCGTGTTAAGTGCTGGGAACGTGCGCTGCTCCTCGTAATGGGCTGAGTAATTTTCCTGTTTCAGTCGCTGCCATGTCACCCACACACAGAGTGGCAGCCCGGCAGGCTAAATGCAGATAAATGGACTAATGTTATCGCTTTGGCCTGCTGTGATCAACCCGCCTCAAACTCCATCAGCAAAATAATAATGCATAACGGCTCAATGTGTCAGTCCAGTACATTCGCATTCTCCAACCCAGCTAGAAGTAAATAGAACATGAAATTGTTATCTATACTTTTCACTATACAAGTTAGTGTTTGAACCTGACTTGCTAAGGTTTTTTGATTCTCTGTGTCCTGCTTGCACAACAATATATCATAATATATATAAATATAACAATTAACCCTATTTATTGATTGACATTTGATTAACATGGCTGGGCGCAAGAGGAATGCTGAAAATTAACTATCCCAATGACGTGAGCCAAAGAGACTGAAGAAATACAAATAGTGTAATCATTGAAACATGATGTAGCTTGGCAATGAGAACCAAAAAAACACATTGATTGGACACAAAGGGGCACAAATTGAATTACCTTCCGGGGAAATGTGAGACAGATTTCTTGTTCAGCCAGCCTCAGACGATGACGAGATATATATATATATAAACAGCTAGATATGAATTCTGGAGGAAGTGTTTACTTGCGTCCTCCTGGTTGTCCTCAGGGCCACTTTGACTTCATCTAGTATCTCGTTCTTGCCAATGCCTTTATGGAGACAGACACTGAGGCGAGCAGGTTAAATGCCTTTCTGAAATGTGTTCTTGACCAGCCAATCAGTTATGACCCTGTGTAGCAGCGGGTAAGGGTGACGCCATCATATGGGGGCAGATTCAGAGCATCTTGACCCAGGATAATGGTGGTCTAATGGGACACACTCTGGAAAGCGTAGAAGCTCTCTGCTCAATGCTGTTTCACCTCCCCCATCTTGTTGCACTGCCTCATTAACCCCAAATTCACATCCGTTCATTTTAGAACCGCCTCCTCAACTTCTTTATGTGTGTCCTTCATTCCTCAACAAATTGCAAAACACCCCAGAGAACATTTGTACATCATCAACAGCCTCATGTTATGTTTGTGAATAAAGTGTATCTTTGTACAGGGAGGAACAATCTTCTCTCGATGCCAGCTGCAATGTGGCGATCGAGGAATCATAATCCTGATTTAATTCACCAATCAAATGCTATCACTGGTAAACTACAATGTCTGTAGTTTACCAGTGATTCAGGAAACTACAATGTCTGTAGTTTCCTGATTCAGGAAAATTCTGCAAAGATCATTTTAATTTAAAAGTACTGCATGTAGTAGTAGGAGAGACTAGATTGCGAATGCCAAACTTAGATGATGGAATCAGCCAAAGACTGTTGATAGAGGTTCTCTGCCTATTGAGCTAGACACCTTGTCATTATAGTGACATGTAGAATCTGTCAGAAGTTAAACCGCTACTGAATGGTTATTATGTCTTCGGTGTGTCTGCCCATGCTGTATAGAAGTAGTATTGGGATTCTTATGGAATGATGACACTGAGTCCCACTATTCCAAGGCGTCACCAATCTATAGTCTGTCTCAGAAATATCATCAAGGCTAACAATTCGATTCTCCTCGAGCCAAACGTGTATGTTCACTACAGGAACCTTCTACGCTCACCTGCTACAACATTATGGCTGCCTTTTCCCCCTGTTTTTAGCTAAATACGGTCATCTAAACCACTCAGACACAGGACAGTTCTAAACCACAGCAAAACTACTTGCAAGTACAATATATGGTAATGAACAAGTTTTGAATGAAATATTCCACAAGCTACGATCCCAAAACATTTTAATAGCATTTCAAATGCTTGCAAACATCTTCAAAAATTGCTGTACCCTGAAAAATACAGTCCAGTGAACAGCTAAACATGCCCATACTCAATGAACAATGAACATTTGCCTACCCAACAAAAGTGCAGAAGTAACATTGATGGTGCCAATGGCGTAGTGAACTTCCTCTACGCACAACAACTTAATGCCTCCTGCTATGAACGTTTGGTTGAGCAGACAGTAGTTAGGTTTTTTTGTCATGTTTACGGACGCTGGTAACTGTTTGTTGTCTTGGTTAAAGAGATGCTACAATACAATAAATAGCATACATAATATAGATTATGTTGCCACGAAACGCCCCAAATAACTTCCTGATTTTTTTTTGTCGAATAGTTGAGGCTTTCCACAAATAGGAGAATAGCCAGTGATCCACTGTGTCTTCCATATCAGTCTAGTGGGTCACGCATCATCCTCCGCCCATAATGTATTGTGGTATCAAAAAGTATGGAGACCTATAGGGGTCCACTAACTATTGTGAAAAAAACTATATAATGATTTTATATGATAACATTTGTTGTCATATGTGTCTGAACAGAAAAAAACTATATAATGATTTTATATGATAACATTTGTTGTCATATGTGTCTGAACAGTACAGAGCAATATTAACTTCAGCTACGCAGGCCTCACTTAAGGGAAATCAGTGATAAAGTATGAAATAAACTGGGAATGTTAGAGGCCGCCAGCGGGTAGAATACTAACAGCAAAGGTCCATCAAGGTCATGCGTTGGTAATATTTCTCAGTATGATAAACTGCCTTGACTCTTCTAATGAAGCAAAAGCTCATTAATTCTGAGATTTTTCTTCCAAACAGAAATAATAACTTAATACTTAACTTAATAACTTAACTTCGTAGTTCTTGAGTGCTGAAAATAGGTCGAGTTTGGTTATAGCAACCATCACAGTAAAAAAAAAAAAAAAAAAGCACTTATAGTATCATGTTGGTGCAAAAAGGGCTTTGCCTACAAGGCCACTTTATAATTCATAATTCCCCCTCCCTGCTATCACGTTTTATAATAACCAGCAACTGATAACCCAAACTCTATTCTGAAAGCAATTTGCCAGACTGGCGGCCATGCACCTGTCCCTACCACTGCGTCTCGCCCTGAAGTCATCTCTCTTAATGACTTGCGTCTTCTGAAATTGGCTCTGGCGGGATTCATTTTTACAGTTCTGATCGGCCAATAAGATTAGCCTGGTGTCATGTGATAGGGTTTGCCATAGCCCAGAAGGCGCAGAAGAGTAATACTACATAATTAAGTGGGTTATCCAGAGCTTCAACAAGGTCTGGAATTCATAGTGCCAAATGGCAAACTAAGGATCTAAAGCTGTTTTCACACTGCATTCCCAGTAAATTGTCATTTCAGTTGAATTCTTCAGGGGTGAAAAAATAGAGCTGGGATTTATCCACCTGTCCCCATTAAAATGATTAGCTGTACTATGAAGACGTTAGCCCGACACCAACAATTGCTTTAAACACACACAGGGGTGTGGGTCCCAGGTGTGAAACACTCTGGTCGCTGGTGGTGGCGTTGCCTCTCTGTTATGCCTCTGATACTACACCGTACCAAATGATTACGCATGTATCGTTTAGGTTAAATATAGTTTAAAGTGGCACTAAGCATTATTCACTAGTATCAAGTTTCCCACAAGGCCACGTTGTCTCTGGCGAAAGTTTACAAAACTATCCGTCGGAAAATGCGCATTGCAGATTTGGCTGGTGGTGTTGATTTTCAGCTCGCCATCTGTGTGTGTCTTCAAGAAGTCAATCCATCGCTTTTGCATTTCCTCATTTTTTGGGAGTTTAAAAAAACTTCACCGAGCTGTAAATTGAGGCATCCAGCGAAGACGCATTTTCGGGGTGTAGCCATCGTTAGCTTGCTAACTGCAAGCTGGAGTGGTAAATGGGCCTTGTTGTGGACACTAAGCACAGCTAAGTCACAACTGAGCAGCCAAACAAAATGATGTCACTGTACTTAAATAGTGGGCGAGAGAACTCGCGGTAGAAAGTGTACGTCCTGTGTTTTAGCCCGCCCACAAAATCAGGAAAATTCAAACGGTGAAAAAGATGCTAACGCTATATCACAACAATTCAGCACTATATTTGATACATTTTTGCATATGTTTTCAGCACTTCTGTAGAGAAAAATGTTCCTAATTTTTTTCAAAAGTCAAGGAAATGCACATTTTATTTTGATGAAAAACACAAAGATAAGCACTCTACTTTATCATTATGATAAATATAACGATTAATATTTTCTACTTTATTATTATAATGAATGTAAAGATTAATATTTACTGTTGTGAGGCTGATTTGGACAATTTTAAATTAAACAATGTCTCTAAATGATTCATTGATTTTCGCTAAATGTTTTTATTATGTAGATGATGTAGATTCCATCCAGCCATCCATTGTCCGAACCGCTTATCCTCACTAGGATAGCGGGCGTGCAGGAGCCTATCCCATCTGACTCTGGGCGAGCGGCGGGGTACACCCTGAACTGGTCGCCAGCCAATCACAGGGCACATATAAACAGACAACCATTCGCACTCACATTCACACCTACGGGCAATTTCAAGTCTTCAATCAACCTACCCCGCATGTTTTTGGGATGTGGGAGGAAACCGGAGTACCCAGAGAAAACCCACGCAGGCACGGGGAGAACATGCAAACTCCACACAGGCGGTGAATGAAGTAAATCCTGCGCCGCGGCAGGTGGTGCAACTGCGTGCCAGACGCAGTGGGCAGTCTGCGCCACTGTGGTAGTGTTTACAGCCGACTTCATTCGCCACCAATCAAAGCGGCTCCTCCCATTCCTCTTAAATGTGGAGCAGCTGACAGTCTCTACGGAGACTTCTCTCAAAGTGAAAGTGGACGACGCGTAATCACAGTGATCCATGCATGAGTGGAGCATTGTCACTGCTCTGTCCATGGTGTGGCAACAGACAACGTGACCAGGTACATAGAATGAGCTGGTGATATGAATGAGCTTTTTTTTATCCATCCATCCATATTCTACCGCTTATCCGAGG
This sequence comes from Phycodurus eques, assembly GCF_024500275.1. Taxonomy (NCBI): domain Eukaryota; kingdom Metazoa; phylum Chordata; class Actinopteri; order Syngnathiformes; family Syngnathidae; genus Phycodurus; species Phycodurus eques. Next base: position 31,770,939 of record NC_084529.1, read on the forward strand.
TCGGGTCGCGGGGGTAGTAACTTTAGCAGGGACGCCCAGACTTCCCTCTCCCCAGCCACTTCATCCAGGGGGGATCCCGAGGCGTTCACAGGCCAGCCGAGAGACGTCTTTTTTTAATTTATTTTGTTTCCTTACTTATCAAGGCATATTCCCTTTGGGTGTTCCGGTTTGATAAGATTTTGGTCGTACGCCATTTTCAACTTCTGTGTGTGAATACACTTTTAGTTTAAGAATCCTACGCACTTTTTGATAAGTGAGGCCCCAGGAATTTGGGTTTATGGCTACGTGACATGAACATTAACCAGTGACCTTAGACGTAGACTGGACTCCTTTAGTCCAAAACCTTAGGTTTCAATTGGATGACTTTTCATCAAATAGTCAGTTTCTTGAGGACACTCTCTGAGTGTCAGCCTGGGCGGTCCCTGGGGAGAATCTCTTGGCATTAGGCAAAATGCTTCTTCCTGATAAAAGAGGATTATGGAATGGGCACCTTTGGAATGGGCTACAGCAGGTAAAACTGTAATCATTTCTTCCCCTTCAATCATGTCTAACTTTGCAGTGGCAGAAATGGGTACATTTCAAACATTCAGCGGTCATTATGCAGTTTCCATTCTACTTCTAGGGCGAGAGCACAAAAAAGATAAAACGTAGAAGCAACAGCAAGAGCCCAAACACAAAATGTGAGACTGTTGCAGGACTCGAGAAATGTATAAAAAAGGAAAGGGACTGTGACGGAATGGGAGAGGAATCTCAATTTGTAGCCTAGAGATGTGAATTATCCCTGACAAGCCCAGTAGTCAATGAGTCATCTTCCACCTCTCATCTGTGAACACACCAGGGGAAGCGCAGAGTGACGCAACTGCCAACCAGGGGCAGGTGTCATCAGTTGGAGACAAAATAACACAAAGAAAGATGCAGAAGGTGATGGAGTGTGCATCTAAAAATAAATTCATTCTTTTGTTCCTGCACTGAGTTTCTTGCACCCAATGCAAGGAAGGTGTAGATGTTTGGTGGCTGAAGAGCTAACAATTCACTTCCTGATGAGGTGCCATAAATGCAAGGGACACACTTTCAGTTTGACAGCGACAATTAAGCTATTTTTCCACAATGCAGTACCTACACCGTTTGTTACGGCTGTACTCGCTATAGACATGTTTGACTTTCAAATCCAACTACGACGAGGTACGATTTCTCATACTTGGGCAATCGGATTCCAATCAGGCTGGACCGATACAGTTCGGGGGATGTAAACCACTGCTGGTCACTCATTGGTTGAGCAGATTTCTCATTGCTGCGTCTGTACTGAGTTTTCACAAGAATAACATGAACATTTGAGGATGTTTTGCGAGAAATATCATGTATTTTAGTAATAATCCACAATCTCCAGCAGTGTTCTTGTTGCAAATGTCCATCCATCCATTCATCCATCCATCCATCCATTTTCTACCGCTTATCCGAGGTCGGGTCGCGGGGGCAGTAGCTTTAGCAGGAACACCCAGACTTCCCTCTCCCCAATATACTTCTCTTAAATAAAATGATACCTGAACAGACTCACAGTATGCAGGGAATAACATTTTAAGATACTAATTTAAACTAAATAACTCCAACAATGACTTACGGTTGGTTGCTCACCGGACTTTCGTACAGGCAGCGTGGGTTCAATTCAATTTGAGGATGGAGTTGATGTTGAACTCCCACTTTAGGTCCTGAGAGGCTGTAATTCCCAGGTACTTGAAGGTCTCGACGGTTGACACAAGGCAGTTGGATATACTGTAAATAAAGGACTGCTTCTCGGAGAGCTATTCTTCACTTGTGAGATAATTACTAAATCAAATGGTGAACTAGTGTAATAGAAATGAGCTATGTGCTGTCATTCATAAACAGGAAAAATTAAAAGAGTTCCAGGAAAATGCTCATTTATTATTTAAACAAGTTCACTGATGTTTCATTTTATTGCTGGGTCCAATTTAAACACTGACTTTCAGCTGGAAAAAAAGACGACATGCATCTTTCACAGACAGACATATAGACAGAGAGATGTGTAATGTTGCAGCTATTCTTAGTGTCTCTGGGCTCAGATTATTTTCTTGGAAAAATGTAAATGCGTCCAGTCAGATTCATGTTAGAAACCAAGATGACTCATCACCAAGAGAGCCATCATTTTTGCATCATTGCAATACTTTCACCCTTTCCTAATGTACCTGTTGCCTTCTTTACTTTTGATGTTAGTCTCTCTGTCTACGTTCTATATGGAGCCAGTTTGACAGCAGCAAGTGTCCATGAATCACATCCTCTCTGGGAGTGTGTGTCTAATCCAAACAAGGCAAGAGACACGTTTGAGTGATGCATGATTAGTTGAGTGTAGCCATATTCATTTGGGAAAACAAGCTTCGTTTGTACAGTCGCTAGACAAGCACATGGATGACTGCTCCTGACACAGCATTGCAGAAATTTACCTATTTTCACACATGGGATTTTATCTTAGTCTCACTTTACTTGTCACTTTGTAAACTACGTAATCACAAATGTTGAACTGGTGAACAGTTCAGTTATTTGTCATTGTTAGTATGCACCTAAAACTGGCCACTCCAAAACACATCTTCATATCGCAGGGTGAGAACCATTGAAAACAGATGGATGGACAGACGGACGGACGGATGAATGGGCATTATACAGTATGAGCCCCTCTGATGTTGCCTGTCAATTTCTGCTAACATTTAGGCAACAAAAACCCTTGATTATGGAACCATTGTTGTTTGGTTGTCTTGGTTACTTGAAAGCAGAAAGTCTGTCTCTCACTGCCATCTAAACTCCTATCATGATATCCTATCATGTCACGGGCCAGTTTTTGTTTTCTTTCAGGTTGGATGAAAATATAACACGTGGATTCACACCGGAAGTGAACCGATGACTTCTCCTCAAAAGACACGCATGCACACGCATATACACACACACCATACTAAATGCAAAATGTCAAGGGGAATGGAGTAAGATTAAAAGAATGTTGTAAAATCCACGTGGATGGAGATTTTTGCCATTGTGCTCATCTGCTTCCCTTTCTTTGAATTTTCTTTATTCCAAATGTCATTCGACTTCATTATTGCAATCTTTCTCATAAAATGTAAAAAAAAAATTTATTTTCACCCAATTAGGAAATCAAGCCACCAAGACTCGTGTGTGTACTTTTGTACGTTGTCGCCAAAACACATTCCACGGCTTGACATTTATTGTTTTTAATCACTGTCTTGTTACACCAATACGGCATCACCTTCTCACCTTCTCCCTCTTCTAAATTGTCTGCAAATCTCTTTAGCCAGGAAAGGTGGAGGAGTCCATTTTCCAATTGCAGACTAACCTTTGAAGTTTTTTTGTTTTTAATAACCTCCAATCTCTCAGTGAAACCGAATTAGCAAAATAAAAGAGCACAATGCCATAATAAAATATAATGTATGCACAACACAAAAACAGATTGTAAGATGAGGATAACACCTGCACTGGATAATTGTACACAGACATCATATTATTGAGTTCAAAAAGGGGAACCTTTAATAAAGAAAAATCGAAGCATGTGAATGTCTTTACTCGACTGTAACAAGGGTACGTCTCTAGATCTGGTTTGATGGACAGTCGTTACAATACCGTATTTTCACGAACATAAATCACCGGTATTAAAAGGCGCAGTCTCAGTTACAGGGTCGATTTCTGTATTTAACACATACATATGGCGTATTATTGGGCGCAGGCATGGTAAAACATACGCTAGCTTAAAACATGCATGCTAAAACAATTTTCTTTTAACGGCAGCAGGAGCAAAACTGAGTTCGGTTGTCCTTCATCGACGTATTTAACAATGTACTCAGGTTATTTGTTGATCAATCCTCATCCACAAATCCATCAAAGTCCTCATCTTCTGTATCTGCAATGAACAGCTGGGCACGTTCTCCATCAAACACGTCGGGTTCCCTCTCGTCATTGTCGGAGTCAGTCTCGTTGTCGTGCGGCTCCTAATAAATGACGCCGGCTTTTACAAAAGCTCGAACAACAGTGCAAGCAGACACGTTAGCCCGAGCATCCACAATCCATTCACAAATTGTGGCGTAACTCGCCCGGCGCTGCCTCCTAGTCTTAGTAAAGCTGTGTTCGCCATCTTCCAACTCGGGCCACCTCGCCTTGTTTCCGTGGAAACTCAGCTTCGCTTTCCTGCTTCCTCCACTTGCGAACCGTGGATTCGTTGCTCTTGAATTCTCGCGCGGCTGCTCGATTCCCATGTTCCTCCGCTTAACTGATAGCTCGCAGTTTAAACTGTGCTTCTTAAGCGTGTGTCTTCGTAGGTGCCATTTTCGGGGGTCCTTAGCCAAACCGATGTTGTTTTGCACAATGCACACCCCGGCACTGGAAACCTACTGGGGGCGTGCCTTTAGCGTCCTCTTTCACGCGCACCCTTCCCCCTTTAACGTCTGCATGCTGTCCTCAGTCACGTCCGCCTTTACGCTATACAAGCAGCTTGTCGGCAGGAAATGCTCCCAGTCAGTCAAGCGGAGCGCTATTCAAAGTCACACAACAACATTTACAGATTTTGGAATTCGGTGCACACATAAGGCGCGCCACATTATCAGGCGCCCCGTCCATTTTGGAGAAAATTTAAGACTTTTAAGTCCGCCTCATGGTCGTGAAAATACGGTAATTAATGTAATAAATCAACCATAATATTTTTCTTTCTTTAGTTTCCTGTACTTTGCTTAGAGACCCCAGTAGCAATACAAAAGCAGAAGGAACACTCCAAGAAGCTAAAAAGTTATCAAGAAATGTTGTTTTTGTGTGTGTACAGGCAGTCCTCCAGCGACAGGTACCGGCACATTGGTCATTCACCTGGAAGATTACAATGATAATGCACCCTTCGTGGTACCGTCAGTAGCACGGGTGTGTGAAGATGCACATGATATGAATGTGGCCATCGTCGGTGGAAGGGACAAGGATCTACCACCCAACGGGGCGCCCTTCAAGATAGAGCTGGGAAAACAACTGGGACTAGATAAAACCTGGAAAGTTACCAGTGTCAACTGTGAGTATTTTATACCTTCCAACGTACATTATGTATAATACTGTATATAGTGCACGGTATATATGAAGAAGAAGAAGAATCACCTTTATTGTCATGAACATGGATGCATGCACACAAAATTTGTTCTCTCCATTTTACCCATCACAGTGAACACACACACTTGTTAGTGGAACACACTGAAGCACCCTTGGACCAGTTCGGCGTATCAGTGTCTTGCTCAAGGACACCACAGCCGTGAGTCCGGGGGATGTTGCCGGATGGTGCGGTCAGGGTCTTGAACGTAGGTCACCCACGGTGGCAGGCGATGATCTTAACCATTGGGCCACTGAGCTACAGCTACCCATATTTTACTGAAATAGTTTTTCCATCATTACTACATTCTAAAAGCATTACAACTGATCAACACCAGCACTTTCAAATAGGAAAAAGTGGAGAGGGCAAAACAGAATTGCACGCATCTTCAATACTTAAGGGACAGTCCAATATGTTTATATTGCTCATAGGAATCCACACTAAAAACAAGTACGGATCTGCACTGAGGATGAAGCGTAAAATGATCTGAGGAGGAAAAGAGTGTGTGTTTGTGTGTGTGTGCGCGTGTGTATAGGCAGACAACCAAGACATTGATTCAGGGTCGCATGGCCGACAGCGCTGTCTTTATGTGTTTTAGCGACAGAGCAGCGTTAAAACTTGCCCACAGGTAATACCTGTGACTGACAGCTGGCAAAGGGAGGCACAACTACTCCACAGTCAGTCATTTTGTGTATACGTGTGTGTGTGTGCGTGCGTGTGCATGTTTGAATGTCTACTAAAAATATCTGAATTTAAATGAATTGTATGCATGAATACATACCGTACATTTCTTCCCCAAACATATGAAATCATATGCACATTGCATACCTCATCTTTTCGATGAGCTTTCAAGACGCTGCAGCTAAGTGACTCCTCATCCTCTGCATGTTATCCAAAAACGCGCGTTAGGTTAATTGCAGAATCGAAATACAATGGTGCCTTGAGCTACGAGTGACCCGACTCGAGAGTTTTGTAAGAAACAAGCTTTGACTTACAAGACAATTACACGCCGTTCTTAAAACAACCACGGAACTTTCCTTGAAAGTCTACTACTTAATGTTAACACATAATGGGAAAGACCATAGACTAGCTAAGGAAATGCATCGATTATAAACGAATATTTGACCGCAAACGGTGCAGCAACACATGTAGACAGACCATATCACAATATTAACTGGCATATATTCTTTATCCTTGCAAAAGTACAACAAATATTACTGCAGCTAACTGAGTCACTGTAGTTCTGAAAGTTTGTGTCTGCATAACTGTATAATACTGGCCCCCGGTGACAAAGTCATGCACGCCAGAAGAGCCGCTGATGCACACACTGTTTAATTCTTTACATTCTATTCAATTACATTATGGCTATATGTTTGTATCCAGTACAATATAATAGAGTGCTACTTTCCTTATTAAAAACACATAGCAAAAAAAAAAAAATTTTTGTGGGGGGGGGCCTGGAAAGGATTAATGTCCATTCCATTTTTCCATTGGGAAAGAGGATTTGAGAGACAAGTGTTTTGAGTGACGAGCATGGTCACCGAATGAAATGAACTCATATCTCAAGGCACCACTCTATGTAAATATATTGTGAATGTGTCTGGTTGTCTGTGTGTCAGTGCTGTGGTTAACAGGCCATCAATCAGGGGGGTCAACCGCCTTTCGCCTTGAGGCCAAGCCAAATAGAAGGTAGAAGGTATATTCCTACTGCAGACCAAAATCTGGAAATTGAAAGAGACCTGTGCAGTGTCAAGATGGAACCTTACCAAACACTTAATACAAATTGACATATTAATGGTTTGCAGCAGATCTTGGACCCACGATCATTCAGTGTCTCAGCCAAGTCGTTACATGCTGAGCCGATGCTGCCCTTTTTTGTTCAATAAACCACTTACGGAGTTCTGCTTTGCAAAATATGCTGCTGTTTTGTGGGTTCATTCAGAATGTATGGAAAATATTTTTTAAAGGCTGTTGTTTATATTAACTTGACAAACTCACTCTCTCTCTTGCTCTAGCTACACACTCCCAAATCATGTTGCTGCACAGTCTGAAGACAGCCAACTACCAGTTACCATTGCTCATTACTGATTCAGGGGTGCCTCCTTTGTCCAACAACTCAGAGGTCAAAGTTCAAGTCTGCGTCTGCAAGAAGAAAAAGATGCTCTGCAGCTCTGCCCGCTCACACCACGCCAGCCTTCTCATCATGCTCGCAACACTGATGCTTGCCCTACCTTGTAAGTATCACTGCACGGACAAAGAACCAGAGGGTAATTTTTCCCTTAGTACTATGAAAAATACTTTTAGTTATAGCAAAGCAAATGTATTTATATTGTGCATTTCATACACAAGGGAATTCAATGTGCATTACATGATTAAAAGCATTTAAAAACAAAGAAAAAACAGCGTATAAACATTGAAAACAAATAGAAAAAGTTCTGGAAAATGTGACTCAAGGATAGCATATACAGGCTGAACAGGAGGGGTCCACAAACTGACCCTTGAGGGACCCCATAGGTCATTGCCATTCGATGAGATTGAACACTTCCAATGGTTACAAAATAACTCCTTTCCTCCAGATACGACCTGAACCATTTAAGGACTGTTCCATTTAGTCCTACCCACGTTTCCAACCTGTTCAGCAGTATATTATGATCTACCGTATGAAAAGCTGCACTGAGGTCCAACAAGACCTTTCCCGAGTCAGTATTCAACCTTATATCATTTAGCACTTTGATAAGAACAGATTCTGTACTGTGATGAGTTCGGAACCCTGATTGAAATTTGTCAAAAAGTCCATTTAAGTTCAGGAAATGGCTGAGTTGATTAAAAATAACTTCCTCAACAATCTTGGCTATAAAAGGCAGCTACTTTAAGAGCTTTAGGAAACTCGCCTGACTGACGCGAGCAATTGATTATTTGCTGCAAATCAGCTAGCACAGACTTCGCAATAGCTTTAAAAAAGTCAGATGGTATTGAGTCAAGACAGCTCGTTGATGGTTTCAGCTGCTGAGCCGTTTTCTCTACAGTTTCTCTACTTAGTGGCGGTACTCTCATTTATGTACCCTTTCTTAATAGACATAGAGGTTGTCTGAACTTTTGGAACAATCTGTAATCAAAGAATACACAAAAGTGGTCAGAAATAGCGATATCCTTAATGTCGATTGATAGAATTTCAACATCCTTAGAGATGACCAGGTCCAAGAAAATCTGTCTAGTATAGCAGATAGTTCTTTTGATTTTTTTTGTTATTGTCAACAGGAATGTTAAAGTCTCCCGTTATGACAAAATAGTTGTAGTCAGTACAAATAACTGACAGCAGTTCTGAAAAGTCCTCCATACATAATCTATTGTATCTTGGAGGCCTATAAATTATTAAAACAATAACCTTTGGGTCACCTTTAACTAAAAAACAGAGATATTCAAAAGAGCTAAAATCACCCAGTATCATTTCTTTACACTGAAATAATGACTTAAAAATAACAGCAATACCACCGCCTTTTTTCCCTATTGGACACTTGTTCATAAAATAAAAATCTGCTGGTGTCGCCTCATTTAAAATGGTATTACAGCTACTTTCTGTGAACCACGTTTCATTTAGTAACAAAAAGTCCAGATCATAGGTTGTAATGATGTCATTAACCAACATTGATTTATTACCCAGTGACCTGATATTGAAAAGAGCTAGTCTCACAGCGATAACTGGAGACAATGGTTTGATACATTCACATTTTCTCCTCACTAAGTTTGCAGTTCTACTTTTTTTGTGCCATATTTCTTTGACCAACTTTCTGTCCCTTGTAATTACAGAGATCAAAAATGCCTGATCTCCATAGGGGTCTGGCTTATTCTAAAAAAAGACCCCGCAGATATCAGTCAGATTCGCAGATAAGGTTCTTCATGGGTGGAGGAGGGGCCCTTCGCATCTTAGTGGATGGTGGTTTCAGGCGAGGGGGTTTGCGAGGACAATCTTGACGTGCGTTGGATTCCAATATTGACAATCGTCTTCATCCTGTCCGTCACGCCTAGCAGAGAATTTAGGCTAGTAGAGAGTGAGTTTTGCGTTGGGCTTTGCTCCAATGGGGCAGGGAGGGGTATGGGAGATTCAACACGCTGGCTCATCTCATTTGTCATTCGCTCCTCCGATTGTTTGGAGGACCCTGATGAATCAGTCTGCGCCTCGTGTCGCCTTATCTCCTGTTCCTCCGATTGTTTGGGAACAACTTCATCACCAAGGCCAGTGTTTTCGTTTTGGGCCGCTGAATGACGTACACAGTAAAAAAATGATCATTCTTGGCCAGGGTCTTGTAAAAGTGGCTCAAATCTATTTGTAAGTCTGATGTCAATGTTTTGCATTGAATCGCGTCCTTTTTTCTTGCCCTTCGCTGTAGCGACCGTCCACGGCCGCTCACTCGCCGTTGAAGCAGCCCGCAACACAGGCCAGCCGGATTCCACGGTAATCTGCTGGTGTTGTGTCCTCCCTTTTAGATGTTGTCCCATATCTTTGGGCTTTGCTCCCAGTAAATTCCATGGAGAACTGCTGGATTGACCATTAGCGTTTCCACAGTCCGCATCCGTCCTCTTTGTTGAGATAAGTGGCTGTCTGTTAGCACACTTCGGCTCACCATTTAGTCCTCAGTGGAAAAGGGAGGCATCTTGATTGCTGGTCTTGTTGCTAATAGGAGGCTTGTGCTAATTACCAGGCCACGCTCACGTAATGGTGAGAGGGTATCAGAAAATATTGGAATATAGCAACAACTGACTATCTCCAAAAAAAAAGTACAGTCCCACAGGTTTAAAAATATCCAGGAGTCGCTGCTTCTAATTTTTTTAGACGAGAAACAAGCTTATCAGCAAGAAAAAAAAAAAAATATATATATATAAAAATATATATATATATATATATATATATATATATATATAGCTATAGTTATAGCTAGCTATAACTATATATATATAGTTATTTGACATGAAACATTAAATTATTACAGATGACATTCTCTATCGCTTCATAAATCTGGATATCCTGTCAACAGCCATGAATCCGATTCACCCGTGTTTCTTAATAGAGTGTTAAATAAAATTGGCTATAACATATATGAAATAACCTCACAGTAATAACCTTCAGAATATAAATGTGTGAGATTTTTTTTATCACTACTCATGCTGCTGATGTACATATTTATGGCTCACTTTTTGTTTTTGTTTTTTTTCACTATTATTTAAACACATCTGTTGAAAGAAAACATCTTGTTTTTGCTGGAGGAATCAGTAGAATTCTCATGAGGCCATTAGCAACAGCATTAAAAATTCAGCCTCATCCATTCACAAAATAAATATCCAACAGCCAGTTTGATTAAAAAGAAAAAAAACATCTTTAAGAACTTCGGAGGTCTGTACATTCTGTCTCTCTTTCTCGAGGCTTGTTGTAGCTTTCAAGTTACACGCCAGGTGAGGAAAGCAAAGGCAATTGTTAAAAGAAGAGAGTCTGAATGTGAACATTTAAAAGACAGTACTCAGAAAAGTAGACACCAAAACAAAAGTAGACTGCGATTTTAGCCCTGAAGGAAGGTGTAGGAGCAGTTCCCCCCCTCATCATTGAGCAAAATCACAGCAATGCCTCTTCAAGCACTCTTTCCCATCTTCTCTCAGTCTTGTTATATTGATCCTCAATCTGTCACACTGCCTACTTGTCTTCTATACCAGCTTCATATTACTCATCTTAGAGTCGTGTCCCTGACAGTTTTCCGATCTCTTTATCATGCTGATTTCTTTAACAGTCAGAAACACCCATAGTATAATGTCACAGCTTCTCATTTACTCCTATGTGGACCGCAGCATCTAGCAGTCCACCACCAATCCTTCTCATGGTTTGGCTCGAGTTGTCTATTGATGCACATCGATATATGTGGTGTGTGTGTGTGTGTGTGTTTGTGTGTGTGTGTGTGTGTGTGTGTGTGTGTGTGTGTGTGCGCGGGTGTGTCCAGGTGCGTGCGTGCGTGCAGATTCCAACTGTCACATTTTGGGTGGAGGGTTTCTGCTGGTGGAGTGCAGGAAAACAAGGTAGGTGGACTACAGTGCAGAGAATTAGGCAAGGAAGGCAGTAGTTCAGGTGAATCTCAAAATGTTAGTTTGTTTCCCCAAAAAAGACAACGAAAAAGAGTGGCAGGATTAAAAGCACAGTACTGCATTAACAAAGTCCAAAAACCAAGATGCAAATTAACAAGATAAACACTCACCACGCCAGACAACCAGCAGCAGGACAATAAATAGAGACTTGATAGGCAAAATGAGCAGGGCCGACGAGAACAGGTGGAGACAAAAACATAACAAGCAGACTGGAAAGACATAAACAAAGGGACACAGGAAAACAAGACCTAACAGGAATCCAAATTAAATCCAATTAAAATAAAATCGGATTTAATTCAAAAAATACAAAAAAAATAAATAAATACAGATCATGACGCCAGTAGTTGATACAGTATGTCATGATGCAGTTAAACATTTTTATGTATAAATATGATAATGCAATACCATTCAATAAGTAAGAATCACAAAAACTGAGGTATACTGACAGAGGAGGGTCTGATAGTGGCCACTGGATTTGCGCTGCCGGAGCAAAGGGGGACTGGAGCGGCTGTCTGGGCCAGCTTGTCGCAGCATGGTCAGGTGTCTAGTGCGGCCTTCTCGGCCGCCCAGTCTGATTGGAAAGAGGTACATAATTGAGCCATGATCAGCCCGTGAGCAGGCACTGCAACCCTTAGCTGCCGCAGGGCCAGTATTGGGTCTGCACCAGCCTGCTTCCAAATAGGTTGGGGGACACTAGAAACAAGGGGGGCAAAGTGTGCAGGCACCTGGAAAAGTGAACTAGAGGAAATGCGTGGACAGACTTACACCCTTGGAAGTCAAGTGACAGGACGAGGTGATGGAACCATTGTGAAACTAGGTGACTTGGACACAGGCGTGGAACAACATGACTTGGAAACGGGTGCAGAGCTAGGTGACCTTTACTTGGGCTGCTCTGTGGCCACCACGTGGTGGTCCTGTATAAATGGCCAAATGGGTAGCCAAATAAAGATTAGTTCAGAACAAATATTCAGGCTAACATAGGTCGGAATGATGTGTCGCTAACTGACAAGGGGTTGTGAAACCATCCATTCCATTCATCCATCCATCCATCCATCCATCGATCCATCTATCCATTTTCTTTACTGATTCTCCTCACTAAGGTCGCGGGCTGCCGGAGCCTATCCCAGCTATCTTCGGGCGGGAGGCCGGGTACACCCCGAACCGGTCGCCAGCCAATCGCGGGGCACGTAGAAACAAACCACCATTCGCACTCACATTCACATCTACGGGCAATTTAGAGTCCTCAATCAACCTACCATGCATGTTTTTGGGATGTGGGAGGAAACCGGAGTGCCCGGGAAAACCCACCTAGGCACGGGGAGAACACGCAAACTCCACACAGGCGGGGCCGTGATTTTAACCCCGGTGCACAGAACTGTGAGGCAGATGTGCTAACCAGTCGTCCATATTGAAACCATATTGGGCAAAACGTCCCGGAGTGGGGAAGAAGGTTATAAAGTTTGAGGCCGTAACCTTCAAAATCTAAAGAATTTGAATCTATATGTGGAGGAGAATATACGGTTAAAGGGTGAACAGAAAGCTAATAACTATAATGAACACTGGAGTGACGACAGGACACCAGTGAGTGAGATAGAGAGGAGAAAAACAAGACGGCAAGACGATTTGCTTGGCCGCCATGCTCAGCTCAATGTTGAGGAGGACGATGGCGAGCAGGCTGACGCAGTGTGCTTCCTTCTGGGTGCGGGCTCATCTAACGCTGTCAAGATCGAGCGGGTAGGGGTTTTTGACATGGTGGTTTGGAGACAATGTTGGAGCCAGGTGCAGGGAAGCAGGCTCGGATTGTGGCATTTTATTTATTTTTTTCAGCTCTTTGAGATCGTTTGGACAACTTCATTTTATCAGGAAATTCTATTGAAGGGAGTTAATGATTGAACCGGTCTGCAGGTAATCAGGCTCGGGTGTGGTCAGTGAAAATGAAATCAACTTTCCAAAAAATGTGATTAGCAACAGTTAATTCTTGATTTAACAAGGGGGGCAATTACTTTTTCCACACAGTGCCAGGTAGCTTTGAATAGGTTTTGTTTCTCTTAAAGAAATAAAATTACGATTTAACGATTTTATATTTGTCTATTTACATTTGTTTGATGAACCTAAATATTAAAGTGGGAAAACTCAAAGAAAATAAAACGGAAAAAAACAAATAAATAATGAATGTAGTTTTGGTCACTTGTTATTAAAGTTTGATATTCAGGTGTAATTCCACTTCGCTTTAAGTCCACTTGGATCTTTGTCCCCCTTTTTCTTGATTTTCTACTGTTGTAACTTTTCAGAAATAATTGCAAAAATGGCCTCAGTATTTGGTCTAATAACACCAATAGTTGCTTTGTCAAATCTGTTCACTTTTGAACATAAAAGAAAAAAATAATTACAACCATTTGTTAGCCACTATTGGACGGAAATTATGAAAATTCCACAGTACGGTATGTGTATGTGAGCCGATTCAAGTATAAAAAACTGGTATTGACTTCAGAGCAGAGTTAGTTTTATAACAGCATCAGCAATCAGGTCAGAGTGTACTTTTAAGAAATGTTCTTATTTGCAGTTGTCATGGCAGTAGGTGCATCTTCATTTGCGAAGTGTGCTCATTGGTGAGATTCGGTCCATCATTTGCCATTCCTTTTTTACTCTCAAAGATAGCTGTATAAATTCCAATGTTGCTGTGATCTCCAATGCCATTCATGACCAAAAACTTTTCAAATGACACATTCTTTCTCCTCTGACCCTGAGCATATACACGTCCTTTGATTTGGACTGATCTCACGCAGATATTATGTCACCTTGGAGCTGACCACAAAAAGTATCTGCACGTGTGTCCCTTTTCACAATGACACATTTTGTTCTGAGCAACACAGGCTCCACGTCTAACACAGAACAGCTCAGTTCACGAGCCCAGCAGGCACCAGGAGAGATGACTTCTGCCAGAGCTCATGTCAGACAGTAGCGCCGGGCCACAAATGTAGGTGACTGATCACTACAGTGTTGAATATGAGAAGCTGATAGAAAAGGCCCACCGGATGCTTTTTCTATTCCCTTATCTCCTAGATGAACTCTGACCCTGACACAGAGAGATGAGAGGAAGGAAAATGGAAAGAGCCAGAGGGAAGGGAAGGGAAAAGGAGATGAATGTGTGGAGATTAAAATCTGTGTTTTTCTTCCTTTATGGTTCGAGAACAGTGTAGTGCAGTGAATCCATATGCATCACATCATCGTGTCATATATAAGTCCAAACCTATATGGAGCAGTTGTGGGACTTTGACGAAAATGCTAATTACATTCAAAATGGTTCAGAGTATATCTAAGACGCATGCCCTCTGAAATGAAATGGAGTCAAAAATATCCGAAACGGATTTAAGTATTTTAAGTCAAATACTTCAATCCGTTTAAAATTCCGGGTTCTCCCGGTGCTTGTGTGGGTTTTCTCCAGATACTCAGACTTCCTCCCACATTCCAAAAACATGATTCTTAGTTTAATTGAAGACTGTAAATTGACAATACAATACAGTGACTGCAGTAGTTGCAGCAGTGCCTGTATGTGCCCTACGATTGGCTGACGACCAGTCGAGGAATCCAAAGAAATTGTCTCATACGGTATGATAATATATTGGTCATATCCTCTCACGGTGCCTCGCAGTAAGGCAACAAAGTGGACTACACTGCCCCCTATCAGTGCACATGTACTGATGTTCTTTGCCTCACTTACATTCATGCGTTATCTCTCCTCAGCAGCTTTACAGGTGCTCCGAACACATTTTTCAAAGCTGAAGATGTATGACTGAAGTCAGTGTGAAAGCACAGACACTATAGCTGATAAATAGTTTCTAAAGATTAGTGGCTTGGACTTTTGCTAATCATGCCTATGAGAGAATTTAACTTATGAAATGAACTTTCACACACACACATAGAAAAACATACACAGAAACACACACACAGAAACACAAACACAGTTCCCTTCTGTAGTGCACAGAATTCCCCCACATATGCTCGTGTTAGGTTTACAAGCTCAAACCTCAATCTTTTCCATGCAGGATTACAGGCTGTAGCAGTAAATTGGTCTGAAGTTGTGGTGCACTGCGGGAAACTTGTTTGCTTCTGCTTTTCTTTGTCATTTCAGCAAGAGTTACAGAATATTGAAATGGCAAAGGTAAAGGAAAAGCGAGAATGTGAGGGCGTTGTAAAACCAAGCAATTTACCACTTACTACTGCAAAAACTCTAAAACAAGATGCCACTAATGCACCTTTCATCCCCCAGGGTTTTTAGTCCACGCGGTTTGTTTTCTCTGATCCTCCACTTCACTACGACAGCCGTTTGCATTCTTCTACAGCTCTACACAAATCCCTTTTCTGACTCAAGAGAGTATGTTTACAGGTTTATTTACTCCTGGAAAGATGCAGCTTTTTCCATTCTTTTCAATTTCTTTTGATTGACAGCCATTGCGTGGTGTGTTTGTTGAAGAATTGTCTTTGCTCTCAGATCACACGATGAAGACTATTTGATCCATGAGTTGAAACAAAGAAAAAAAATCACTTTGTTTCTGGGCATAACCACACATTAAACATGAATTTGTAGGAGTGTGAGGGAACGTGATCCACTAATGAACTAAAACCCTTTGATGACGATACTGATACCAGATGATACTGTGGTGTACAGTCCCTGCAAAAGCGAGTATCTTTGACCACATGTTAAATGAAGAGCATTCGAAGTCAGTAGAAACATTTCAGAAAGTTTGAATTTTGTGTTGATTGTCACAAAAGTGGCGTCTGCCATCTTCTTGTCTTCTTCCTCTTTTCCTTTCGGCATGTCCCGTTAGGGGTCGCCACAGCCTGTCATCTTTTTCCATGTAAGCCTATCGCAGACATCCTTTTTCTTTTAATTTTTTATTTTTTTTTTATTTGTCCTGTTCGGCTGTTAGGTCAAGCAGAAAGGAGGATCTGTAACCCTTTTATGCCGGAACAGTTTTACTGTGTCACAGTGGAGTTTCTTAGATGCCACTGTGGTTTCTTAGTATGATAATGGATATTAATTGAGAATCAAGTTTGATCAGTCGAACAGAACAAGGTTTTGAGAGGGGAGTGAGAAAAGAATACAACAAAAGACAAAGCACTAACTGTAAACAAGATGAGGAAAGTAAATCATATATCTAGAGCAATGACACATTAGTTATGAAGGTCTCTTTATAGTCCGCGCTCGCGCGGCCGACAGCGCCCGCATTGCATCACGTGACTGACGCGTTGGCCCCCGCGGCCCCTCTGCATCACTTGACGTGCAAACGGCAAAAATTGTTGCTGTGCGTAGAATGCTGCGTAGATCATCTCTAATGATTGGTCCGTTTTAGTCACATGCTGTAATGATGTACTCAGCGTTCCCCTTGGTTCCGCAAACCCCCGCTGCCGCCCCCTTCTTGATCGATTTGGCAGCATAATTAAATATATCATCTGGTCACCTAGGTCCATTTGTTCTAGCAGACACTGTTCCACAGTCACCATTGTTGTTGCTTTGTTTCTTGTTACGGAAAGGAAAGGAAAAACGGCCACTGGAAATGGCCAGAAAGTGTAGAGGAAACTCCACCCTGTGGCGTCCTAGCCAATACCAGTCGTAGTGACACCCCTGACTTGGAGGAGAACTGCAGTACATTTTCAAAACTGCGCGTGTGGGTTGCGCTCGAGTATAAAGGCAAACTGCGTGCAGGATAGCCGCGGTGACGTCAGCGCGGTTGGCGCCCATGCGATTATAAAGAAGCCTTGAGTGTTGTATGGGGGAGTAGTGCTACACCCGGTGAGGGTAGGACAGGACTAGATAAGAAAAAAAAAAATAGTTGTTGTAGGTGGTCAATTCCATGATGTTCCCATGTGCTAAAATTAAGGGCTATATTGTTAATTTTGAAATCTGGGAGGTAATTGACATCATGCAGCTTCTAAACTTTTCCACCAAGGTGCATGAGATTATTGGGTTCTTGAAATATTTATGGTGTTTAAGACTTGTGGAAATAAATGGGAGTTTTGAAAGTTTTATGTTGTTGCAGTCTATCTCTTCTAATTCAAGCCAAGAATTATGCTCCTCATATTGATGCATCCATTTGATGAGGTATTGTAATTGGTTAGCTGAATAATAGTGTTTATAGTTGGTAGAATTTAGGCTTCCCTCCTGTTTACTTTTCTGAAGAGTGGATAAACTGATTCTATTTTTCTTATTTTTTGAATAAAAATTTACAACAGCAAAATCTAATGTCTGGAACCATTTAAATGTGGTCTTAAATGGAATTATTGTGAAAAAAATAAATTCTTTATTATTTCAGGTTTTCAATTTTGGTTTTACTATTTTGTGGCTATTCAAATAGCATTGGGGAAAGTAGACATCCTCTTCTGGTTCCTCTTTGTAGAGTAAAACCTTGTGATGTGATCCTATTCGTGGTCACTGTCGCTTTCGGCGAGTTGTATAAAGTTGCGATCCACTGTATAAATGAGTCTCCAAAGCCAAATTTGCTAAGTACTGCAAACAGGAAAGCCCATTTAACTTTATTGAAAACTTTCTCTGCGCCAAGTGACATGATTGCTTTTAGATTTTTACGCTGTAACATGCTTATTAAATTTAATAGAGGTCTGACATTATTTGTGGAACTTCTATGTTTAATGAAACCTGTCTGGTCATAGTGGATTATCAACAGGAGTACCTTTTCAAGTCTCGCTGCAAGGGTGTTCGAGATAATCTTTATATCTACATTAATCAGTGATAAGGGCCGATAATTAGCCGGGAGAGTGGGGCCTTTGCCTGAATTTAGTAGTAATTTAATTGAAGCTGTGCTCATACGGCTACTTATTTGACCTTTATCATTTATCTCCTTGACTGTTCTGAAAAATAGAGGCACTAGTATTGGCCAGAAATGTTTAATGAATTCGACGGCGATTCCGTCTGGGCCAGGCGCTCCTCCCGATTGCATATTTTTTTCATGCATTATGTAATTATGTGATGGTTAAAGGAGCATCAAGACTCTCTTTAATTTCTGTATTTAATTGAAGAATGTTTAGATATCACCTGCATCCTCCTCTAACACTAACTGCCCGAACATCATCGTCCATGGGAATTCCAGTCTAACATCTCTCAGCCTATCCATCACCACTGCAAACAGGAAGGGGCTCAGAGGTGATCCCCGATGCAGTCCCACCTCCACCTTAAACTCCTCTGTCACACCTCACCACTGTTCTGCTGCCGTCATACATGTCGTGTACTATGCTAACATACTTCTTTGCCACTCCAGACTTCCGCATGCAGTACCACAGTTCCTCCCTGAGCACTCTGTCATAGGGTTTTTCTAGATCTACAAAGACAATGTATCTCCTCCTTGACCTTCTCTGCACTTTTCCATCAACATCCTCAAGGCAAATAATGCATCTGTGGTACGCTTTCTAGACAGGAAACCATACTGTTGCTTGCAAATACATCTGTCCTGAGTCTAGCCTCCACTACTCTTTCCCATAACTTCATTATGTGGCTCATCCACTTTATTCCTCTATAGTTCCCACAGCTCTGCACATCACCCTTGTTCTTAAAAATGGGCACCAGCACACTTTTCCTCCATTCCTCAGGCACCTTCTCACCTGCTAGAATTATGTTTAAAAAGCTGGTCAAAAACTCCAGAGCCACCTCTCCTAGATGTTTAAATACCTCCACAGGTATGTGATCAGGACCAACTGCCTTTCCATTTTTCATCCTCTTTAATGCCTTTGTAACTTCCACCTTACTAATCATTGCCACTTCCTGGTCCACCACACTTGACTCTAGTCCTCTCATTTTCCTCATTCATCAACTCCTCAAAGTATTCTTTCCATCTGTCCAGCACACAACTGGCACCAGTCAGCACATTTCCATCTCTATCCTTAATCACCCTAACCTGCTGCACATCCTTCCCATCTCTATCCCTCTGTCTGGCCAACCTGTATAGATCTTTTTCTCCTTCTTTAGTGTCCAACCTGGCATTCATGTCATCACCTGTTAGGTTAGAGTTAGGGTTGCTGTCTGATAAAAATCTTGCATTTACACAATGACAATTTACATTCAACATGATTAGAGATTCTGTGTTCTGTAAAAACAATAAAAAATAAAAAAATAAAAATGCAGCCAAACAACCAATCAAAACACATTTCATGAAACGATGTTTTCAGTGAGCATCTCTATTTGCGGCTAGAACTGTCCAAAACACATACTTCTGATTTTAAGCACACGTCTCTCGTTCACTTTGTATTGGAGACGAGCGACACACAAACACACTCAGGCATAGTGCTGAAGAGGAAAGCCAATCGCCGTCACTTAATTTGTTTTAATGAACAGTTTCCGATTGCATTAGATTATAAATGTGCTTTTTTTTAGCAGAGGAGAGAGTCAAAGTATATTTCTGGTGAATTGAATCAAATTAATACACAGAGATAAAATTTGCCTGTCTAAAAACTCATTCGGTTATACAGACTCATTGTAATATGTGAATGCACTGATTTGATGATTACACTGTGAGCTTTGTGAAAACATGTCGTTTTACGCATCGGTACAAGCTCAAATACTAGTCTATCAGAGCGGCGTTATTACATTTGCTGCCAGTACACAAGTTATGATTGTATACTTTAAAAAAAATATTAAATGACATATTCACATAAAACAAAGTGATGGCTGTGAAAACTCCTCTTTGTAGTCTTAAGTTTCTATCAAATGTGTTGCTCTAAAACAGATTATTGCCCCGATAAAATGAAGTGGCTTTACATTGCACAGTAACTATATATAGGTTGAACGAAAAAAGAAATTCAAGCGACTTGAAAATTATTATTTTTTAAATGGTTTTGATCAATTACTGTACATTAGTTTCAGGAAAAAACCCTATGCAGCCTTTTATGATGCCATTTATTTCCCCGTATGATAATTCAAATTTTACAGCTTGTTCAAAGTGCATATTTGTACTCCGAGTTTCATAATACTCACATTGGGCTTAAATTTTAACGTTGTGTTTAAATGCTGGTAAAATGGGTATAAAGAACAATGGAGTCGTCGATTAAAGTAAAATCACCAGGTTGCCTTACTGAATTCAGCCCTTGTCAAATGGCTCTTTGGCCCTCATGAAAGCTTGACTGATGAGTGGCTACTGCCAATCCTCCTACTGACTGGTTCCTCTGCGATCATTTCATTTGGACCAGCGGGTTCTCAGTTATGAAGTTGGACTCATTCAATCATGTCTCATCAGTAAGGACCTGTCACAACACTAGAATAGCTATTATGTCAACAGTTTCTGCACATTTTACATGAATACAGACATATTTATATGCAAGGTATACACAAAGCCATAATGCATGGTTTGCCCCTTTTGCACTGTATCTATATACCGCTACCTCTTTTGGGTGAATCTGAGTGTTTTGTACTGTATGTATTTCTTCATGTAGCACGCTTACTGCTAAGCCCTGGTAGGACTGCTCATTAAGCAAAATGCATGTGGTAGAATATGGCGCAAAACAGACCAGGTAAGGGGGAGGCAATTTGACATAACCAATGTCTGTTTCTAAATTGTTTACTGTCGAACTGTGGTTTCAGTGATTCTTTTCAGAATCAGAATCAGAATCATCTTTATTTGCCAAGTATGTCCAAAAAACACACAAGGAATTTGTCTCCGGTAATTTTAAGCGCATACAAGTGGGTTTCACTCGTAAACATTTGTGGTCACAGTCTTGATGTGCTACGTTTCATTGGTTGGCTGTCACAATATCTTCGTTTAACTCATTGTGTAACTGCAATGTTGACATGCCAGAACAGCTTGTCGCCCTCAATGCATTGGGGGTTTTAAACTGGTCTCCTTAAAAGGCGGCTTAATTGTGGCCCTTTCCAAGATCAGACGAGACTGGGCGTTCTCATATGGTCGTGAAGTACACTTAACTTCGCACAGCTCGATGCGCACTCAACCAGGCCATTCATTGTGTATGGAGTCCAGTACGGTCAGCCCTCAGCCACCTCCAAGCTAGCGAGCAGTGCAACAAGTGGATAAGTTGTCAGTATACTGGAGCTCAATGAGCCACCGTCAGACGGTAATACTCTTGATATTGTAAGCAAACCGTGATGCTTTCTGCTATTTGGACCACGGGAGCTCGAGTTAGCTTTAAAGTTATGTTGATGAGAAAAGGCCAATAGGCTGTCCTTTCCTGTTCACAAACTCCCATTCCTTCTCACAGGGTACTATGGTGCAGTCTATTACACCAATGGCATTTGGCGTTCTCCCAGTTTCATCGAAGTTGATTTGTTTTATTTCTTTTGTTTATAGCGCAAAGAAAATGAATAGAAATGTGAACACAGCAAAGTCTCCTAAGGGAAAGCTGTACATGCAATGCTGTATGAATTGCAGTGCAGTCTTCCTACACCTGATGTTCTTAGGTTTTGGGCCACAAATTCTCATTCACATCACAACAAATATCTTCTCTTGCAATGAGCTATTGCAGAAAACAGGTTGATCATCGGTTGATCTAATGCGTCACGCATTTCCCTTCGTTCGATAAAATCAAGACTAACCTGGGGGTAAAAAGTCTCATGGAAATGTATAGAAATATGTTTGACATATTATGACAACCATTTTCCATGTAAGGACTTATGCAATGAACAAATGCCTAAATGTTGTTGGGGTGAGACTATTCAATACAGAACACAATAAAACATTTCGATCAACATGACATAAGCAATTGATAATGTCAGAAACAGCAGAGAATTGTACATAATCATTTGCATGGACGTACCAAAGCATTTACTTTACTTAACTTGTTTAAAGAAATGAGAAACTGCTTTTTTGATGTGCACGTGACACAATGCTGTGAAACTTGAACAAGCAGTTTTGAGAATTTCAATTCTGATCTGAGAATTGTACCAAAGCAACTGAGACTAAGTGTAATGTTTTTCATAGATTCTACTTGGAAGCACAAAGTGCCAAAGAGGGGAGAAAATGAAGCTGCTAGCTGGAGTGAGCAAATGTTTCAGTCGAGCTCAGCCACCTTCCGTCACACACAGAAGTCAAGAAACAATCGATACTCTTATTTCAAACCACAGTCCTGTGTGTGTGTCTGTGTGTATAGATAGATAGATAGATAGATAGATAGATAGATAGATAGATAGATAGATAGTAGGGCTAGGAAAAATGTATTCCCTATTCCAATTGATTTGCGAATTTCAATGAAAAAAAGGATATTGAATTAAAATGTTCGCATTTGAATGTAAACAAATAGACTGACGTACCTGTATCTTATTCTGACGGGAGCTGGAATGAAGGGAGTCATATCTGGTCACATCCTTGTTTACTTCCGGCGAATGCGCAGTTGTACAGTACCCGCTGTAAGCCCTAATGTATAGTATAGTGTATAGTATCATGGAGCCGTCTCTGCTAAGATAAGAATCTCTGTGGAACCAAGTGTCCCATGATGAGAAGCTGCACGACTGTTCATAGCAGACTGCGACCGTGCCAGATGAATTGGATAAAGTTATGCAACATTCATTCAATACGTATTGGCAGATGATTGACGAGAGCTACCGCTAACTAGCAGCTCAGGTAACTAACTACCTGGTAGTAGACAAGATGTTGCTAGCTTGCGTGGAGTATGCAGAGACCTGCTTGAACAAGCCTTGGCCATTGTGAGGGATCATGATGATTGGCAATTGCTTTTTTCCCCGGAAGGAAAATGTACCCGCCGCCCACTTTCTTACGTTGTGACTAAATCTGTGACCTCAAAAAACAGGACTTCATCAGGTTGCTGTAGATAGTTTTCAAATCATCAAATTGGATTTTTCTTTTGTTGGACTATTAGTTTGGAATATCACAAGTAGTAAGCGATCGAATTGATTCAATCATCGCTTGCCAAAGACAATACCAATAGCCGTTGGGCTTTTAGGGGGCAAGTCCGAGCACTAATAGATAGATGTACTGTAGCCATACATCAGTCAAGCAGGTAAAGGTTTTATGACGGCAACCACTATTTCCTATAGGGGCATTTCTTTTTGATTTAAATTAGAAATACTGATTTCTGGCTTTCTGAGATTCCATTGTACATTTTTCATTCACACTGCCACTCCATTTTTCACATCTCAATGATATGATACATCAAAAGTTTGCTTTATCTGATTCACAACCTTGTGTTCATTGCTCTCACTCATATTGATCGAGGCGTCTGGGCTGCTACAATAAGAGGCTGACATGGCTTCAGAGGGGACTCTCACATTCAAGCCAGTTGCTTATTTGCTGGAATTAGAGCCTCACTTCTATCCTCACTGAAAATTTAATGAAAATACACCAATACCTCCCGTCTGTAATTTAGCTGATTCGCTGCTGACCTTGTTTTACCTCTTGTACCCTGTCCATGCCTCACTTTCCTCCAAATCAACCTTTTGCCTTCATCTCTTCTCTCACCAGGCCTGTAGCTTCTGCAAATTGGTCCAGTAACACCGGAAAGAAACAACTTATCTCCCGCACACAACGCTGGCTTAGCAGAGAGGACGGAAAAGAAGGAGAAGTCTTCACACCATGAAGAATTATACATGACAATGGACACGATCCCCACAAGCTCAATTGCTCTGTAAAAAATCACTTTTCTCGCTACACTTGTCTGCTTTTCTTTATCACTGCTTTCCTTGGTACACCACTCCTTCCCACATGATATCACATCATCTTTAGTCTGTCTGACCGCCTTTAGCATTCTGCCCTCGGTCCACACTTACAGTACCCAAAACACCATGGATTCTTTAATCCTTGTTGTTGTTTTTTTTTACACTTTCCACCATCTAACTTATTTTGCAGTGTCCAAAACAGTGGGTGTGTGCCAGCCCGTAAAATGGATCTCAATCGAACATATCATGATGACTTTTGATAACGACCATGAACAAAAATTGGAAGATTTGAACCATTTTATCGCCATTTTAAGTTTGGATACAATGTATTCTGTCATAGCATGTTCCAGCATCAAGAAAACTGTTTTGATTTGATATTATTTGATTGCAGTTTGCATGGAACCCCATCATATAATCAATAGTCTACTGAACAAATGTTCCCTTAAGTGCTTTAAGTCAATAGATTTCATTGTTTTAATGCCCACGACTGGTTAGCACACCCATGGCAGACATCTGTCATACCTACTTGAGATTAAACATTCCCTAACTTTACATACACTTGAACCATCTATAGTCATGAGAAACATAAGTATTGCTAATTCCACCATTACAAAGATAACAATGTTCAATGATGTTTAATTCTCTAAAATTGCATTGCATCATACTGAGGGGGATTTCTTATTCAGCAGCAGAAAAAACGGGAACGTCCGAGTACCATCATTATAATAAATGAATGGTGGGCTTACTCAAAACTGTAAATGATCTTTGCAAAAGCATATCCTGTATTCAGTCCACTCTTGGAGTTCATCTCATTCCGCTGTGTAGGTTTATCAAACGAAGTGTCTCCTGAGTGTGTATTTGGAACAAAATGCTGGAGGACAGCAGAGTTGCTAAGCCTTTGTGTGTGCAGTTTGCATGTTCTCCCTGTGCTCGTGTGGGTTCTCTCTGCGTATTCCAGCGTTCTCCCACAGGCCAACAACAAATATGTTAGGTTCCTTGAAGCCTAAATTGTCTCTAGGTGTGAAAAGTCTGTCCCTACGTGTCAGCTTTGTGATTGGCAGGCAACCAGTCCAAGGTGTACCGTACACCGCCTCTCATCCCGAGTCGGCTTTTCTGTGACATTGAACGGGATAATTGTTCTGGTAAATGGATTCATTGTTGGATGGACAAACACTACAGTATCATTTTAAACTGATTTTCACTCTTCAGTCCTTTCCAGACTTCTTCTGCTATCCTGAATATTTTTCCTCCACTTTCCCCCGTCCTTCTACTGTATGTCAGAGCACTCGCTCCCCAATATAACCGGCCTCCCTCTTCCCATGCCAATAAACACGGCAATGGGTGAGACATTGTCCTGGTGGGCGTAGAGTATTGGCGTTTTGATGTGTTCTTTTCTATTCTCAACAGAGTGTGTTTGATCTAGTTTCCCTGTTTCAAGGAGAGAATCTGCCTGTTTCTTTGTCTCCAGTGGTTGTGGTCTCTTTGGACATGGTGGTAGCCAATAAGCCTTTAAAGTCGGAAACTCTGGAGTCGTTTCTTCGATTTACATGTTTTAATGCATTAGTTGTCATGGAGTGGAAATAAGTATATCTTTATAGTAATGGTGTAAACCTTAAAATAAGTACTGTCATATAAATATTTTATTTTTTACCATTGTATAAATATGCAGTATTGATTAACTTATGTACTTTAATTGGTTCCCCACACAGACAGTCATTAGAAAAGGAATGTTTTTTTTTTCAGTGAACTTGAGCACGATTTCTAATGCCATTGGTGTTGGTGTTGCCTTTTTCATTGTAACATCTTTGCTGGTGTTTTTATTTTTTTATTGTGATTAATTGCAAAAAGGAGTCTTTGAGTTTTCAATGCTCATGTGTTTAAAATTTTGATCGCCTGATCTCTCTTCATCTGTTTAAGTCCTAAGAATGACGTAAAAGAAGAAAACAAAGAATGTGTTTGTGGTGCGTAGTTTATCTTTACTCTCCTGCCTGCACTCATCAAATGAGGGGAAGGAGTGCGGGCTCGATTGGATCCTCAAAGAAAAAGAAGACATTTTGAATGAATAATGTCTGTCTTTTTGCACTAATTTAATAAACCCGTTACTGAAAGATGCAACATGCTTCTTCCGTGCAATTTGTCTGTCTGATTAACAAAGACACAATTTGATCACTAAACTCACTCACAAGTACTGTATATACATGGCAAGCTTTCAAAGTAAAAGCATTTGTGTTCCAGGCAAGGACAAGCCGAGTCCCAGCAGGAAGGATATGGTTGCCATGTAGAATATAAATGTAAAACGCATGAAGGCAAGATAATATTTCATCTGACTCACTGGGGCCTCAGAACAAGACCATCCATTTTTTATTTGAATTTCACATCCTAATTATAACCGGCTTATCTATAGCTTTGCCAGCACTTAGGATGTTCTTCTGGCAGAGTTACATGAGTTATTTCTGGAAATGCCAATAGCAACAATAACACCCAAAAATAATGATACTAATAACCTCCATCCGCCATCTCCCACAGAGCCATTCAAACCCATTAATTCCCTCCCAGATGATCATTTAGCACCTATTAACAGAGGATCCTCATCTGTAATGACCACTCAATTATCATTTTCACTCTCATTCAGCTCAGCTTTAGCAAGGTTAAGTAACGCCCTCAACCTGTGTCAAATTGCGAGTGGGCCATTGGTAGATATTGGTAGCAATTCCACCACCAATATATCCAACCAGGGCGAAAGGCACCTCTATTTTTCAACTCATCAGATGCATGCTGTCACCCTGATAATGTTGAATCACTAGCTATGCCTCCCCAAAAGCAAAAGCAGCCTTAAGCGCTCATTTTTAGGCTGGAAGCACCTCAACATTCCAAATTTGTCCTTTTTTTAATGTTGATTTAGAATAGAGCAAGCCTCTATTTGTTTTTTGTTTTTTCTGAATCATAATAACAACAATAACAATGATCATAACAAAAAATCCAAATTCCTTAAATATCTATACATACTTACATCAGGCAATGAGACGGAATAGCAGTGTGTGAGTCAACTGTATGTAAATATATGCTTGCAGAAGTGTGACGAGTGAATTTAATCAATTATCGGAAATATTTGTTTTAAAATGAAGTTGCTCGGAAAGTAATTCACATTGAACTAAAATAAAAACTGGAATATAAGGATGTTATCATGTGCTGTTAAGAAGCTTCGAATGAATGCTCTATCAAGTGTGAAGGAAGAGGGAAATTGGAAGGCTGAATTTGGTAATGGCCTGCTTTCTCATCAAATTTGCAGGGGCAGAGGACCACTATATTTACAAAAGAGGCAGAAGGAAGTTGATGATCACTCGCTCGTCTCTATCAATAAATTAGGCCGTCTGAATGCACACAATGAATGCAGCAGGGTAATCTTTCAAATTCTCTCAGAGATTCATCTCGCCAAACTTCAAGTTGATACAACCAACAGTGGATGACTGGACCGAAGAGTCTCTGCTACGATGAAGGGCAAAGTTCATAAGACAGTGGTGAGGCCGGCCGGGATGTACGCATTAGAGACAGTGGCACTGATGTGTTTGATTAAATGTTTTGCAGACAAAGTTAGAGAGAGCACACTTCCATGGTTTGGACACCTCCAGAGGAAATATAGTGAGTGTATGGGTAGAAGGATGATGAGGATGGAGCTGCCAGGCAAGAGAGCGAGAGGAAGACCAAAGGGAAGGCTGATAGATGTAGCGAGGGCAGTTGGTGTTGGAGAGGAGGATGCAGGAGATAGGCTCACATGGAAAAGGATGACGCGCTGTGGCGGCGCCTAACGGGACAAGCCCAAAGGAAAAGAAGAGGAAGAAGTCATTATTATTTATCATTTCCAGACAAAAGAAAGAAATTTGAAATTGGATCATTTGATCGCAGAACCCCTGCTGATCTGTCGCAGCACCCTGGTTGGGAATCATTGGTTTAGAGGAGTGAGCGCGTTTTTGGAAGTCGCAGCCCTCCGTGAAAACACACCCAAAGGCTTTGAGAACATGCAAACTTAACACTGAGATGTTCCAACAGAGATTCGAACCTGGAACCTATGGCAGATGTGCTAACCCCTAATTACACCATGCTTCCACGCTATACATAATCTTCGTATTATTTTGAATTGTAGAATCAATACAACAAATGACAAAATTACGAACATGTTAACCTTGCGCGCCCAGGTGGAGTCACGTTTCACTTTTCAATCCGTGTGTGGGTGGGAAAATCTCTGTCAATGTTCTCAACTCAATTTACTCCAAACAATCATCAGAATTCTCAGCAATCAATTCATCGAGTCACCGGTACTTTTATTGCACATGGAAAAAATGTAAACAAATGATCAGATGCCTGGTGTTGTAATCCTCTATGACCATGAGTTTGTAGTTGTTTATAAAGCATCATTTCTTCTTTTGTGGATGTCTTTAGCCAAAAAAAAAAAAAAAACAGCCCCGGCATTCTAAGCTACGACCAGCCCCTCATAATTAGTACAGCACAACTGACGACTAATGAATGTATGTGTTCCCCGAAGGAATGTGTTTTACTATTATCCCAAACCCAACTCTAATTATTGTGGTATATATATCTTATGTAGTATCTAAATGTAGTCTCTCTTCTCTCTCCTCAACTGTTGCCGCAAAGACCTGGCTGAGCTTGACAGGAAGAGAGGGAGATGTTGTCACAATTTATACAGTAGTCCACTGAAATCTTGATGAAAATTAAAATATTGCAAATTCTGCAAGTATGGCGATGAACTGTGTTAAC
This sequence comes from Phycodurus eques, assembly GCF_024500275.1. Taxonomy (NCBI): domain Eukaryota; kingdom Metazoa; phylum Chordata; class Actinopteri; order Syngnathiformes; family Syngnathidae; genus Phycodurus; species Phycodurus eques. The sequence goes on from NC_084529.1 coordinate 31,799,600, forward strand.
TGACAATGCTTTTCTCAAGTTTTCCTGACCCCATGTGGCAATATCCTTGACACAATGATGCCAGTTATTAATACAGTGCCACTTGAGGGATCAAAGGTCACGGGTATTCAATGTGGGTTTTCAGTCATGCTGCTTACGAGCAGAGATTTTCCAGATTGTCCGAATCTTTTGATGGTATTATGGACCGTAGACGATGAAATGCGTTGAGAAACGTTCTTTAATTGTTGTTTGTGAACAACTGAGCCTCGTATCGATCCGTTGTGGTAAAGAGCTAAGCCGAAAGGCGAAGCTCTCGATTTACCGTTCGATCTACGTTCCTGCCCTCACCCACAGCTCGTGACCGAAAGAACGAGATCCCGGATACGAGCGGCCGAAAAGAGTTTCCTCCGCAGTGTGTCCGGGCTCTCCCTTAGAGATAGGGTGAGAATCTCGGTCATCCGGGAGGGGCTCAGAGTAGAGCCGCTGCTCTTCCGCATTGAGAGGAGCCAGATGAGGTGGCTCGGGCATCTGTTTAGGATGCCTCCCGGACACTTCCCCGGTGAGGTGTTCCGGGCACGTCCCATCGGGAGGAGACCCCGGGGACGACCCATGACACGCTGGAGAGACTTCGTCTCTCTGCTTGCCTGGGAACTTCATTTAATCTGTTAGGTTTTCATGGTTCTTGGGTATGAGACAGCTTGTCTGTAGTATAACGAATCATTATTTAGCACCTCCAAGGCTTTAACATCAATTCAGCTTCTGCCAGCATAACATTTTAGCGCCAGTACCCTACAGAATCAAATGTTAATTAATGTGTACTAAGCTACTTCTGCGTGGGACTGAACACTCTGATGTTCAAGTCATTTCTGGAGCTTGGTCAACTTGACAAGAAGTCAGCGGTGGGCTTTGCTGCACAATGCAAAAAAAACATCTAATATAGATGTTTTTCCTGGGTTCCTGTCATGAAACATCACACTGTTGGAAGTCTAAGGGACCACAAAGCTTAGTGTGTGACGCAATTTTTATGTCCCGAGGCCATTTTTATGATTACAAATAGAAGCTAATGTATGAAGTTAATCTCAAAGCTTTGGTTATCTTGTAAGACAAAGGTTTTTATTAGCATAGCCTGACCTTTCCATGTTACTATAAACACACAAATAATTACATTATAATTACAGTCCGCCATGATGCAGATACAGTCGTAGGTTGCTGCTCGACACAGGCAGAACTACTTTTACGGAGTTAAAAGTCTACTTTCATTGAGGAACTACGGAACTGCAGTCTGGTCTGGCTGCCTACAATAACTCCAACCCCCTCCTGCATCGCACTCACAGTGGATGCGTCACGAACGGCGAAGGAGGAAGCAGAAGTGAGGCAAGCGTGTGTTTGTGTATGTATATATATATATATATATATATATATATATATTTGTGTATATATATATATATATGTATGTATATATATGTGTGTGTGTATATATATATATATATATATATGTATGTATATATATGTGTGTGTGTGTGTGTATATATATATATATGTGTGTATATATATATATATATATATATATATATATATGCACGTCACCACAGCCAGTCCGTGAGAAAAATCCTGACTCCTAACCTAAGGTTGGGGAACACTGCTCTAGTACAGTAGGCGTTTTAGTCTCGAAGGTGCGGAAATAAGGAGTCCGACTATTGGGAGTGAGACTATACAAAGGCCCAGCGTGCAATGTTATTGTTTTGTTTTTGTAAGTTTAATGTTACTCTTTTTTATTTTATTTTGTTTTTGTATATGTCTGATTTGTGTAATGCTATGTGAAAAACAACAAGAAACACAACATTATTTTCTTGGTGAATGACTCTTTTTGTCATTGTGCTTGTACTGCATATATCAAGTTGTGATAATAGTCAGAAAACAATACAACATAAACAATTGTTCAAAATGAAGTAAAATAAAAATATTGTCAATTGGATATCATTGCCAAGATTTTAGTCAGTCTGTTTTTGACTGATTAAGGCAATAAAACGTGATGAAATGACTTGACCAAAGACAGACTGAACCAATATGAATGAAACCTACTGGAAATGGTTGTCAGGCTCTGCCATGATCAGCGTAAAATAGTTAGCGACATGATTAACATCCAGCAAATGATGGGCAGCTATTTTAGCCTGCCATTTCCAGGAACACCTAATCACATCGTACTGTGACTGCGGATCAAATGTATTGTTTACATCTGACATGTGCCTCACGTGGTCTGAAAGACACTTAACTTCACATTACTTTCCAAGTTATTAAAGGTGTTGAGTTCTTTATACTTGTAAACGTAAGAATTTTGCTTCCATTGCACTCTGTCAAGAGAGTTTCTCAGTTATATTCTTAGATTTTGTCAATTGTAATTAGTTGTTCTATTAATTACTGCCTTACTTCCAGAGTCAATTGAAAACAAGATAAATACATCTCACCTCAAACCTATCAGTTGCTCCTATGACAACTTAATTTACCATCGAGACCTGCCTCAATCCGCATTAATTACACTGATAATTGTTCATTTAGAGTCTACTGCTGGTTTCGGAGGCTGAGGCTGCATCCGGGGAGAAATTAACGATAACAAAACAGACAACTGTCACGAACGTGGTTAGGGCGAGGGCGAGTAACACAAGGTAAGAACATGGTGGACCCAATTGCAGGGAAGCAGGGAGGCAAGGCAGGCGTGCGGGAGTCTCAAAATAATATTTAATCTTCAAAAAGGGAAAAGTAAACAAAGTCCCACAACAGATACCAATCAAATCAAAGTAACAAAGAAACACTCGAATATCTAAAACTGGAAACAAACTATGACCTGTGAGGAAGACGTGGAATAGACCCCTCAGGTCAGTCTGGTGGCCATCCAGGCCACCCAGGGTGAGGTGCTTGGCTGAGCGGTTCAGGAGGTCGTCCAGGACGCCAAGCACCAGGGTCTTTACAGGGCCATTCAGGCGGACGGCCACGGTGCCGAAGCCAATGGTAATGCAGGGGCCAGGCAATAGGGTTGGGTGGCGGCCGCTGGGCGAGCGCCGCCAGAGCGAGGACGGGTGGCGGCCGCTGGACGAGCGCCGCCGGAGCGAGGACGGGTGGCGGCCGCTGGACGAGCGCCGCCGGAGCGAGGACGGGTGACGGCCGCTGGACGAGCGCCGCCGGAGCGAGAACGGGTGGCGGCCGCTGGGCGAGCGCCGCCGGAGCGAGGACGGGTGACGGCCGCTGGACGAGCGCCGCCGGAGCGAGAACGGGTGGCGGCCGCTGGACGAGCGCCGCCGGAGCGAGGACGGGTGACGGCCGCTGGGCGAGCGCCGCCGGAGCGAGGACGGGTGGCGGCCGCTGGGAGAGCGCCGCCGGAGCGAGGACGGGTGGCGGCCGCTGGACGAGCGCCGACGGAGCGGGGTCGGGTGGCGGCCGCTGGACGAGCGCCGCCGGAGCGGGGACGGGTGGCGGCCGCTGGACGAGCGCCGCCGGAGCGGGGACGGGTGGCGGCCGCTGGACGAGCGCCGCCGGAGCAAGGACGGGTGTCGGCCGCTGGACGAGCGCCGCCGGAGCAAGGACGGGTGGCGGCCGCTGGACGAGCGCCGCCGGAGCAAGGACGGGTGGCGGCCGCTGGACGAGCGCCGCCGGAGCGAGGACGGGTGACGGCCGCTGGACGAGCGCCGCCGGAGCGAGGACGGGTGGCGGCCGCTGGACGAGCGCCGACGGAGCGGGGTCGGGTGGCGGCCGCTGGACGAGCGCCGCGGGGACGGGTGGCGGCCGCTGGACGAGCGCCGCCGGAGCGGGGACGGGTGGCGGCCGCTGGACGAGCGCCGCCGGAGCAAGGACGGGTGTCGGCCGCTGGACGAGCGCCGCCGGAGCAAGGACGGGTGGCGTCATGTAAGAACATGGTGGACCCAATTGCAGGGAAGCAGGGAGGCAAGGCAGGAGTGCGGGAGTCTCAAAATAATATTTAATCTTCAAAAAGGGAAAAGTAAACAAAGTCCCACAACAGATACCAATCAAATCAAAGTAACAAAGAAACACTCGAATATCTAAAACTGGAAACAAACTATGACCTGTGAGGAAGACGTGGAATAGAAAGGGAGAATGACACCTGACAATAACATACCACAATGATAAAGACAACTGACGACTATGACATGGCAGAGACATGTGACAACGACAATGAACCGACAAGAACTGAAAGAAACCAGGTAACTAAATACAAACAGATAGACGAGACAACGAGGAACACCTGGACAAGACATGAGTGGCTGGAGAGAGCTGATTGGTTGACACAAAGCAGACGAGAACAGGTGGACACAACAACTTAATGAGCACACGACAAACATGGAACACAGGAAAACATGGAACAAAACTAAACACAACCCAAACCAAAACACAGACCATGACAGACAACAGTGTTATTGCTTTTGTTAAATAGACACAAATGGGCTGATGGAATCAAGAAGAAAGAGTGATAGTCCAGGAATCCACTGTGGAACTAGTGTGCACAATTACACATTATGAGAGCCCATCATCGTCTTCAGTATGCTGTTGTAAAAGACTGAAACGTTCAGTGAAAATTGTGACAGTCGTTCTTTGCAGCCTTTCACTTGCTAATTAATGACGCTTAATAACATCCTGCATAGCAACATACAGTATGTACATTAACAAGATCATCAGGCCACAAACCTTAATCATTGAATCAAATGTTTCATTCAAGTCAAATAACCAAGCATCATATCATGCATTCTGCCATATGAGGAATATTTGTGCAGTTATTCTATAGAGTTCACAATTTTGTACATCGGTTGGAGTAAGCTCATTTTGCACAGTCCAAAAATTAGACAATGGTATTATTACAAAGTAGAAGCGTTTACGTACCACAGAAACTCAACCATGCTATGTTCAATTTCAAACAACAAGCAGCATTAACACGAGCACAAAAACTGCGCAGCTGGCATAAGCAAGCATCAGGCGAAGTCGGTGCAGTGCAAACGTGTGTTCTGGAGTGCCAAATCACAATTTTCTGTTTGTCACTTTAATGTTTGGTAAGGGCTATCACCATGGGGGCCCTGTGGAGTGGCCTCAAACCAACAACCCCGTCCATCTTATTCTTCATCCTATCGAGAGATTTGGACAATTCTATGCTTGCAAATTTGTGGCAACAATTTGGGGAAGGGCATTATTTTTGTTCTCCATGACTGCACCCCAATGCACACAGCAATGTCTTGAGAACTTGAGAACTCTGATCTCAACCCCACCAAACACCTTTGGAATAAACTAGAGCCAGACCCTCTTGTCCAAAGACACACTCAAATGTAAAGTGCAGTATTGTTTTCCGGAGGTTCCACGTTGAGTGGAATAGAATTTAGGCAGGCTGGGCAATCTCCCGAATGTTTAGCTGGTCCGGTCCGCACGGGGAACAGGTGGATTTGGCAGAATAGGAGGAAGAAAAAAAAGAAGAGCAGGAAAAAAAAGTTCCCAGGCGGGGCGACCGGAGCCCGTATGACGTTCGGAGCGGACGCGCGCTGCCCGCTTCTTTCAGGCACCCAAAAGGGTAGCTCGGAGCACTGGCAGGATGTCCTGCGGCAGGGAAGGGTCCGATGTGTCCTCGTCACATCGTGGTGTGAGGTGGGGCTTCCTGACTGGGCCAGTCTTCGGCAAGTTGGTCGAACGAGAGCCAGCTCTCAAAAAAGGACGCTCCGGCCTTTATAGCCACCCACCAAGGGGGTGGTCCCCTCCCACCCCCTCCGGGACCAAAAGGGGAGATGGACTGCCTCTTCATGCTACTTTTCCATCCTATGATTATTTTGTGGTTTAAAACCAGTGGGACAAAATATGAATTATTGGATTAAAAAGATAACGAGACCATTTTCCAGCTTTGCAGTGTCATATGCACATCCTCTTTCATCCCTGTAATGAATGTTTCAATGGTATGTGGTTGTTGAGAACACTGTAAAATTTGCAATGTGGCATTTGTGTTGTGTGGGGTGAAACGTCTCATCCGGTTCAGTTGAAAAACAGATATGGCATCAGACATTCAAATTAGCAGAAATACAATCACTACTGGCACTATTGTGATGGTAACTGGTGGCGTTCATGCATCCATCCATTCATCCATTTTCTGAGCCGCTTTTACTCACTAGGGTCGCGGGCGTGCCGGAGCCTATCCCAGCTGTCATCGGACAGGAGGCGGGGTACACCCTGAACTGGTTGCCAGCCAATCGCAGGGCACATACAAACAAACAACCATTCGCACTTAAATGCACACCTACGGGCAATTTAGAGTTGTCAATTAACCTACCATGCATGTTTTTGGAATGTGGGAGGAAACCGGAGTGCCCGGAGAAAACCCACGCAGGCACGGGGGCGAACTTGCAAACTCCACACACCGTGCCACTGGCATTCATGTACATTTCTTAAAATATTATACAACATTCAAGTCCAGTGAAGATTGTGATTAGTTCATCCGGCAATGCAGTAGCTATCCACTACCTGTGGGTGTCGTGAGCGCTCCATCCATTGTCCCAGACAGAAGGAACAATTGTCACTGAAAACAACGGGAAAAAGAAGTCTTTGTTAGAGAGACTCTTCAGGCTGGCTGGGAGTGAAAGTTCATTAACTTATTGTCCGAGTGAGAAACCAGTGTCCGTGTCTCAGCTTTGATGAGCTACTTGGGACTGGCTGGTAATTCATTAGCGTCCGTGCGCGAATTTAAACCTTCCGTGCTTCTTCTTTGATAAACAGACAAGGCTTTCCTTAGATGTTTTGTGTACGCAGACTGGCTCAGCGGGGCAGCCGAGGCAGGTATGCGGAAAAGCATGAGACTGGGGGTGCTGGGTGTCTTCTTTACTGGCGTGTCCGTTACACTGAATATCAAATGACCAAATTAAATCATGAAATGAAAATAAACCAAGCTGACAGTGTCATGTTTCTTTTTTTCTGCACGCCTACTCAGCTGTTTCATTTCTGTTTCCACAGCCTCCCCGGGGAGCGTTGGTGGGCGGGTTCACCTGCTGTCAATAATCATCACTATTTTTTTTTCTCGTCGATACCTTGTCTTATTGTACTCTCCAGGTTTTACTGACCGTATTTTCTGTTTCCTACATTCGTACTTTTAGAATTTTCCGGATTTCTGCTTTGTGTAGATTAGATTCTGTGTTTGTTTTTTGTATTTCGGTTGACTTCCTTCCGCCTCTTTTTGTTATTTCTTGTTTTCACTGAGTAGATTTTCATGTCGTTGTTTTTAATTTGTGTATTTGGGCTTTTTCTCTCAGGCTTTTGCGCCCTTTTGGTTAAATACTGTAAATTATGTTTGATGGCTCAATTTTTGTCGAGTGTTCTCTGGGGTCCTGGATTTGTTGTATTTGCCACTTTACAGACTGTCTTCGGTATCATTTGACAACAAACGCATTATTCTACAAACCTGAGAAACTGCAACATGGCTAATCACATATTTGTATTCGGTGTAAAAACATATCCAAACAGATACATACTGTATTCTTCCATCTCAACTAGTTTGTTAGCTGGTCTGCTGTTTAACTAATGTTTGTGATTATTATTTTTTTTCCTATTTGGTGGGATTGGGAAAAAAGTGGTATCAATACTTTTCTCATATCGTTGCAGTGTGAGCTGTCTTTCGGGCTCAGGGACCTAAGCAGGTACCTACCTGGCTTGCCTGCCCTGTTGCAGTGTTACTGCCCACAAGACCTGAAAAAACATTTATCTCTCTTTCCAGAGGGACAGAGACGCAGTGGAGCAACTTACGGCTTCCTTGTTACCACTTCTATGAAAAGCAGCTCTGGGATATGGAGGAAATATGGCAAAGCAATCATCAGCCATCTCTTCCTACTCCCCTCAAACCTGGTGGCAGCAGCAGCTTGATGGATGACATTCCCCAGCAGGGATGGAGCAGGGGGCGGTATTACCATGGAGAAGGTATTAACATGGAGCCTCTCAGTCCCAGCTCATCGATTTGGGCTGCTACATGACCCTAACTTCCAAAAGGGGCCACTGGACTGGAGACACTGAAACATGCTTCTAGCCTGGGGGATGCACTTTGCTTTGGCTTGGGTCTTTTATCATCCTTATTCATCCCTTGCCAGCCCCCACCTCCTCCATAACCTCTTTCATGCTTCATCTTTCTAATGCTTTCCCTCTCTTCTTTCAGTTTCCAACACTCAAGACCTGAATATTGTGTATATACGTCTTAGGCATAAGGTGGCATGCTTTTTACCCCACCTAAATATATTTGCCTTACCTATACAAGTATACCTTGAGATTTGACGTGCATTAAAACCATTAAAGCAACAACCGGAACGGCACTAGAGCAATATCCCATAGAGCAAACCTCTCGAAAGGTTTAGAAGGGTTATGTCAAGGCATTTTAATGTTCCAATGCTCAAAAATAGCAGTTTGTTAGAGTTTAAAAGCATGTAATTTCATTGTTATAGCATTTGGATATTCCGTAGGCATCCGATAGAAGGTGAATTTTCATTAATGAAACACCAATATGCAATTGAAAAGTTTTGCACTATGTCTTTGTCGGTCAACAAATGCACACATATCGCTGCTGCAAGAACAAAGAAATAGACTTCACAACTGAGAGAGCGAGAGAGAGCGAAAGAGAGAGAGAAATTATTTGCTTTCAGGAAATGGCTTATGATCGTAATGTCATTGAAAAGAATTTGCTACTTTTTAATAGCTTAATACACTCTAGCAAACATGAGTGTTTTGGAAACTCTAGAGGGCATTTTTAACCATTCAAAAAAGTTTGTCCCTTTTCTCCCTCATTGTGCCTACCCTACAAACGGCAGAAAATGTGCGGAGATGACCATTGGCATCTTTTATATTAACTCTATTTTATTTTCTCTCTCTCTCTCTCTACTTACCTGCCTACCTGCCTGCCTGCCTGCCTAACACAAAATACAAAGAAGACCCAAAATGTACATTTCTGACCTTCGCTATGTTAGCTCTGAGCTCTGGAGACAGAAAAATGGTCACCCCTTCACAACTGCCTTCAACCCTGTGAGACATTTTCAAGTTGCTTTGGATTTTATGAGAGAAACGGACATCGTCACCATTTGTTATAATGGAGCTCAGGCCAAACAAAATGCTTTTTCTGGTATAACATAACATTTTATAGACTGTGGTGATGCTGTTACACACACACACACACGCACACACACGAAAACGTCTAACCCTCCAATCTTCTGTTTCTAAATGAGAAGATACTTTGATAACACTAATTAGTTTTGTGATTTTTTTTCAGTACCGTGATTTCAATCCTCTGTATGTGTTACGCATATAGAATAATTGACAATAAAAGCACCTTGAACCTAGGGAAAGTAAAAACTGGTGACCCGCTATATGCTGTAGCTTGCTATGGGAGAAAAAAGGCGAAATTTGCAGTTACAGCAACATTTCACTAGAAGGAAGAACTTAAGTAAGTCCCACCGACAGGATATACATTTGTTTTCACTGTTTTTACAGATGTTCTCACATTTCAATCTGTGTTAGTTTGGCTAGCTGGAGCAGAAACCTATAGGCAGAGAAGCCCAGACTCTCCTCTCTCTGGTCACTTTGTCCAGCACCTTTGGTGGAATCCAAAAGCTTTCCCAGGCCAGCCAAGAGCTAGGATAGGCTCCAGCACCCCTGCGACCCTAGTGAGGATCAGCGGAACGGAAGATGAATGTATGATGTTGCCCTTTCAGTCACTTCCCACAGCTCAAGACCATAGGGGAAGGTGGGAAAAAGATTGACCGGGAAATCCAGCTGTGAACCGCTCTAGTGAGTGCTGAAAATCACAGCCTGATCAAGCAGACATCTGCAAAATGTAGAGACTTACTCCTGGGGTCAGCAAACTTTACCCCCTTAACACTGCACCTAGAAATGATGTCCTTAAGATTACAAACAGAATCTGTGGGTGGTGTCCAACACTCACTTATTGACGGCAATGGCGACCAGACGCTGGTTGTACAGGGACCGAAAGGGTCGTATCAAGGAGCCCCATACTGCCAGAGCACCGCGCACATGACTCCGTTCGGGACACGGTCAAATGCCTTTGCCAAGTCCACAAAGCACACGTACTGTAGACTGAGAGATTGAAACTCTCGTGCCTCTCTTTTTCTTTTTTTTCCTTTTTCTTTCTTATGCATTTTGTCATTTCGCTATATGCGGAACGTCATGTAACCAAACCCGGAAAACGGGATACCTGACTTCCTGCGTATGCTATGCTAATGAGCATGACTACTTTTTGATTGCATGATTGTTTGAAGCCGAACTTTGTTTTCTTTATGGCTGTCGTCTTCGGGAAAAAAAGTTAAAAGCATGTATATAATTTATTTACACAAATATGGTAAGCTATATGGAAACACAAATGAAGTGTAAACATCAAATATTGTAATCGTTGGTGGCTCTGTGGTGACATCTCGTGTTAACAAAAACCATTGGATTCCCTATGTTTGCTTTAATCCGGTCTCCTTTGCCATTCACCCTTCCAGAAGGAAGTGCTTAGATGCATTTTGCCAAATGTGGAAGTAGGTATTATTTGATTGGCCCGCAGGGATTTATGAAGTTGTTGTTTATGAAGAATCTGAATGCCCTCTCCACGACTGCTGAGGGTGTAAAACTGGCCAGCTGTTCCACAACCAGGAAGAAAACCACATTGCTCCTCCTGAATCTGCGGTTTGCCTTTCCGATGGACCCTCCTCTCCAGAAGCCCCAAACACCTTACCAGGGAGAGTGAGGAGTGTGGTCTCTCTGTAGTTGTAAAACACACTACAGCCTCGCTTATCAACCAAAACAGCCCATCAGAATTTGGTGCAATGGTAACTCATCCACTTCCGGGACCTTTCCACCAAGGAAGTAGAAGGAACAGTATGTTGTCATTATCAGAATCAGAATCAGAATCATCTTTATTTGCCAAGTATGTCCAAGAACACACAAGGAATTTGTCTCCGGTCGTTGGAGCCCCTCGAGTACGACAACAGACAGTCAATTGACAGAGAACACTTTGGAGACAGAAAGACCTTGACAAAAAAAAAACAATCACTGAGCAGTAAAGGGTTGCTAGCAATCTGGTAATGCCGGTACATTTATTATTATTTTTTGTTTTGACAATTGAGTCCTCTAGCACTGAGAGCAGTTCAAATGACTAATATTGCAATAGTCCGGTGCAATGACCATCGTGCAAAGGGCGCCGAGACTTCAAGGAGTGGATGCGGTTTCAAGTGACGAGTAGTGCGATCATCTGGGACAATGTCGATTGTGCAAATGTTGCAGATACTCCTCAGTCAGCGTGCAAATAGGGCAGATGCTACTCTGGCACGAGTGGCCGGTATATGCAAATAGTGCAGCATGGCGAGACAACTACAGTGATTGCACGAGTCATACATAATTGGCCCCACAGAAATGTGACAACAAACTCAAGTCAGAAAATTGCCAGCATGTTGTAATGGAATGATAGCTTAGGTGTTTAAGAAGTTGATCGCAAGAGGGAAGAAGCTGTCTGCTAGTTCTAGTTTGCATTGATCGGTAGCGCCCACCTGAGGGAAGGAGCCAGAAGAGCCGGTGACCGGGATGCGGAGGGAGAGAACTCAGTGCACGCATAAGGCGTTAAAAGGCGCACCGTCGATTTTTGAGAAAATGAAAGGCTTTTAGGTGCGCCTTATAGTGCGGAAATACGCTAATCTGTTATCGATCGAATTATTGGTTTTCGCTACCTGTTGAAATGTTTCATATCATGCATCGCTAATTTCTGTATTGCAAATCTAATCTCGTCATTCGCTTCACAGGATCTTTTATGAGACAGTATTACATTATTTTTCAGTATTTATAGTATGTATGTTTTTGAAGGTAGGCATGTCATGGCTTTCGCCACAGAGCATAGCACCATAGACTACCCTTCACCACTGTATCAAATATAAATGTATGTCATCTCACTGTGTGCCAAGAGGTCTATCTCTGTAAATGAAATACAAATAAAAATAAATACAAATTTAAAAAGGCGTTTGAATGGCAAGGATGCTGTGAGGTCCTTACACAACAAGCAGGGAAAATGCAAAGCTCTCGTGGTCTGATGAGAGCAGCCACAGGGGAGAAATTGGAGCAAGCTTAATTAAAAATCATCTCGATGAAAAAGACTGGGAAAAATTCCCATTTTGTTGGGGAGCTACTGGCACCTCCAGGGTTGCAGAAGCGACTGTATCTGTACCTGTACCTAATCACAGTGTTGGAATAGAGAAGGACCCAGCAGCCATCTGGCGAATGTCGATTGAAAAATGAACACAATTAGCATGTGCTTGAGCTGCCTGGGTCACAGAGTCCAGATGCAAATATAGTTTTGCTTCAGTTGACAGCGCTCTCTTGCTTGCTTCCGTTTTCTTTCATTTCTCCTCAGTATGCTCCCTATTTGTTAGCACGTCGTTGGCCAAACTAAACGCATGTCAATATACTGTAAATACGTTCTCATCGATGCAACAATGAGTCAGAACACACCTCTGTCACACCGGCGAAATTTATTCGTTTGTTTGATTCAGCTCGTCTACCTGGTTTCATAAATGGCGGCACAGCATGGCGATGAAGCCCATCTCAAACACCCATTAAAAATAATGAGGTGGCCATTTTCGCCGCCTGTTACTTGAAAACAATCAATATCACACAGGGACTTCTGGCAGACTGAGGGGGAGCCGAGCGGAAGGCCACAATAGCTGTGTGTAGATTGACTTCAAAAACCCTTGTTGTCCTTGCACTGGCTGGACTGCTGAGCTGCTGTCCCAGAGGAAACCTTTTTTCAAAAACAAACACTGCAAACTAAAACACATCTTCAGCACAATTCTGGAAAAGCAGGGTGTGCTTATTTCGTGTTGTCTTATGTTGGCTTTTTTGATCATACAGTCGGCGTGGGGACATCTGGTGTTTACATGAGTCCAAGAGAAGAACATATTGAGGCATTAATGCAGTAAAATGAGAGTGAAGGTGGTTCCTTCTGAAAAGTAAAGTATATCATTTGTCCTCGTCTGTCTGAAATTAGGAAGGCTGCCTGCATGCGCATAAAGAACATGTTTACTAATTACCTGCTGGTTCCTGGGAGAGGGACAGCACTTTTTAATGAAGTGTGTGTGTCTGCATACCGCCCACGTGCATTGGTTGGTTGTGTACTGAAAGTGCAATGCTTCCTTTCCACAATATGCAATTTAATCGATGAAAATATGCATTATTAATGACTAATTGCATATGTCTGACAAATGAAAACATTTCTAAAATAATGGGAGGAAGACAAAATATGGAGAAAGCAAGAAAGAGGTCATGATCCAAGGCGTACCATCCATCCTCAGTACCACTTATCCTGTTCAGAGTGACAGGGTGCTGGAGCCTATCCCTGCTGACTTCAGGCAAAAAGCAGATTACACCCTGAACTGGTCGCCAGTCAGTCACAGGGCACATAGAGACACAGACAACCATTCACACCGTCACTGAACCCATGCTGCCCACAACCAAGTCAGGTAAACGTACCTACCGCTACACCATCAGTGACCTCCAGGGCATACCCAAATGTGTCAAATGTGGCAGAGAACATACAACGGCATGGGCCCTTCAAACTGCTAATTGACAGAAAGAACAAGATTAATAGTGAGCTTCGTGGTGTGCTTCGCAGTGCACATAGACAAGGACAATAAACCTATTGTGAAAGCAACCGAATATTCTTCAATGGCCAAGTCTTGCTCTTTTGTTATTGGACTGTTACTGTACATTTCCGTACGTTTTTCATGTGTAGCTCCATCCGTCCATAGATTTTCTATGCTTTTTTTTTTTTTTTAAATAAAATTCATTTTCTGGTCAATCCAGAGAACAGAGAGTACAGCTCATCCTTTCCTGATGTCTAAAATGAGGCCTTTGCCAGACATTTTAACTCTATAAGTGTCCTGTTAAAAACCTGCAAATGAACATGTTGTACCATTTGCATTTCAATTGCTCTGATAAACCACAGCCACCTAATTACAACTGTAAACACGGTCCCAACAAAGGAGTTGGCGAGTGTGAAGAAAACTACAGGAGGGAAATCCATTTGTTCGGAATTGAGTAAACAGCTGGGCCTGGGTGCGTTGAACACAAACAGAAAAGAATAGCCAATTTTGACAAAAAAAGCGGAATTCCCATCACATTTCCCCTGAGTTTTCAGCAAGAGAAACCACTACTAGCAGCAACTTGACTTGCATCTGTACTTTGCCTGAGAGAACAAGATGAAGAGGGTCCAGATAGAGCAAGGAGAGGGACAAGGCTAACGACACTGAATGGTTCAAACAATGGTCGGAATAGCAACTAAATGAGCTCTGCAAAGGGATGGGAGAACTGGCCAATGCTGAAATAAGATATTTCCTGAGGAACATATTAGGAGGAATTCTTCCATAATGGCCTGGTTAATACGACTACATTGTTCACCGAAGTAACAAGTGAATCAATCTCACAATGCAGTTGAAAAGGAAATGCCTGATCGTCAACCAACTGCCTGCATCAGCTCACATTTTGGTCAATGTACTAACATATACATACATATACATGCATATACATATAAACAATTTGACTTCCTATTCTTTTTGTTATCCCTCACAATGGTTGAAAATTGTGGACAGCTTTTTCTACATTGCTGAAGTCTGACAGGAGCATTTTGTACATATTGGGACACCTTACCATTATACACACTGAAGAAAATATCAAGTTGGTCTTCACTTTGTAGTTATAACAGCTTCCACTCTTTTGAGAAGAATTTATGGAAGATGTTGGTGTGTGTCTGTGTGAAAAATCTAACCATTCATCCAGAAGAGCATTTGTGAAGTGAGATGTTTCTATTCTATCCATTCATCCATTTTCTGAACCGTTTATCCTCACTAGAGTCGCGGGTGTGCCGGTCGGTGCCTATTTCAGCTGACTCTGGGCGGAAGGTGGGGTACACCCTGAACTGGTCGCCAGCCAATTGCAGGTTTCTGTTCTACTTCATCCCAAAGATGTTTTATGGGGTTGAGGTCAGGACTCTGCATGTTGGAAGAGGGGTTAGCACCCCTGCCTACCAGCAGGAGGCTCCCTGATTCAGTTAGATTGAGTTAGACTTCTCAGTCGTGATGTACAAGATGATACTGAAATATCAATGCATCCGATACCACATTCTTGTGCTCTAAAATCGATTCTCCAATCATAATATCGATCATCTTAGAACTTCGGTCATTTGAGGTAATGTGATGTTTGTGGAAAAACAGTGGAGCGGTGGCAGCACAATAAACCTTTTGACACACCTCACTGTTAAACCAACACATACCGTACAAAACGCGGCATTTATGATGAAGAAAGCAAAGTGTCAAGTGGTGCTGCAAGGGCAAGACAGACGTCGCTGGCATTATCGAGGTCCAGGTCATTCTGTTGCGAACGACTGCCGAGTGATTTGGAGATTGTTTTTTTTTTGGGAGAATGTAACTTCTGTTTCAAAAAAATGAACCAACCCAATGGGGAGGGACGGTGGACTTTAAACTTTGTAGGATTCTGTTTTGTTTTTTTCCTGTACAGTATATGCATATAGATACATAATCTTTCGCGTTCCGAAAATATTGCAGGGTAGATCACAACATATAGTGATACAGGTAGGGTTCGGCATCGTTTGAATTTCAAGGATTCTTGATCCCGATTCCGCTACTTCATTTCAATTCCCATTCTCGATTCGACTCTCCGATTCTTTTAGGGGGCTGGGTCAAAAAGTTTCCATGGTTTAAAAAAAGCGTGTCCAAATTATGAACATCCATTTTCTTAGCAGCCCGCAGTGTAGACTAAAATGAACATTTGACTCGGGGTTCTTTATAACCGGTATCAATATCAAACCTACTGTATGAACTAAAAGGCAATGTGTGTGGCGACTTAATATTCATGAATTATTGTTGCAGCTAAAAGTTAAATATAGCATTGTTAAAAGTTATTTGCGACTGTTTTATCGTGTCAAATGGATTATATGTGCAGGTTTTAACTTGACTTCCTGTTTTAACCATGTAGCCCTTTATTTTGAAGGGTACGCATCGGAACTCAGAATTTTGGCACGAAAAATAACTTCACACGACACTGCTAAAAACGAATTTAAAACAAGACACAAGAAAAAAAGTAATGGAAAGAACAGAATGCTCTGTAAAACGTGGATTCGTTTACCTACACACCAATGAGACAAGGTTAGTGTTTGCGATACTGTGATACAACGTTTATGTGGAATTTGTCCCAATTCAGGCGGCACGGTGGACGACGGGTTAGAGCGTCTGCCTCACAGTTCTGAGGACCGGGGTTCAATCGATTTATGTGAACATAGTTAACATTTTTGTTCGCCGCTGCTGTTGGGCACAAGCACGTCTTCGTGCACATTCTTCTTCGTTGGGTTTTACCACTTTCTTCTTCGGGGTCGGCGGACTGTAGGCATCGAAATGGGGAACTTAAACTTTTGAATTTGAATGCAGCAAAATTGAAATGTCATATCAAATATGGTACCGGTGGTTTAAGTAGTTTATGAGAAGTGTCATGGGTGTGTGTTCCGGGTTTTGTCTTCCCCTCCCTGTTTCACACACACCTGCTCCTGTGAGCATCTTCACCACCCGTGCCTCGTTCACCCTAATTACCCCTTGCATTTAACCTCGTGTCTCATTCCCTCTCGTCGCCAGTTCGCTGTACCTTGTCGTCGCGTTCCAGCATGCCTTGTTTCCACGTCACAGACTCACAGTGAGACTTGACCCTGTTCCGTTGATCGACCTCGCCTCTTTGCCTCATGTTTTTGGATACCGTTGCCTTTCTTGGATTGCCTGCCTGTGTACCGACCTATGCCCGTCTATTAAACCTCTCTTTTTGGAAACTGTCCATTTGGTTTGGAGTCGTGCATTTTTGGCTCCTATCCTCCGTTCCGTTCATGACAAGAAGTGAGTTCACAGATTGCATTCTTTCATGTCCTTTAGTGGTTGTTGTGCCATTGCTTCTCACAACATTCAAAATGTATTTTCAATTTGCTGCAGTTTTACTTCACTAGGTGATGAAACATTTTTCTAGATGAAATATGTGTGGTTGTGATGAAATTTGTACTTGAGGCCCTTTTCAAATCTTCGTCTGTAACAGTTCCAAGGGGGTTCCGAGCACACGGAATCTTTGATGGAAGGAGAAAGCCTCTCCATGTTGGTCTGCGTTACAATCTTGAACTGTATGTGAACTCTTGTGAATTGACCAACAGAGAATAAATTGGAGAAATAAGAATCCAAAGTTATTTTCTTTTGCAGTCCTGGCATTTCAACATCAATTGGTATGCTCTAAAATCCGGAGACAACTTGTTTGAAACTTCTTGCTCGTACCCTTCAAAAGAATCGCCTTCACGAATGCCTCCCTGTGGCGCTATTCTTGCCACACCCCACCGAGGAGAGCTCGAGGCAAAACCAGAGCATGCTCCAGGGATTACATTTCCCATCTGGCCTGGATATGACTCGGGGTTCACCCAGAAGAGCAAGCCAACGTGACAGCAAAGATAGATGCATGGCCTCCGGTAGCCTTGTGCCACAGCAGCTCAGAAATGTGCATTGATTAAATTTCCTGCCAGCGTGTGGGTCTGAAAATGAGAAAACGTGTCTGACACGGGTGATAAAACCTTTGTTCTGATTGGACTACTTTCTCTCACTGACCCTTTATCTGTGAAAATTCCTTGTGAGGTGTGACTGCACAACAAATGTACCTTTGGGTACGAATAAAGAAAACCTGACCCGTAATGAATTCAATTACAGTAGATAATAAAGACAACTATGAGACAAAATGTTACGGTTTGGTGTTGAAGGAGGCATGAGGATGTGGTCAATAGTTTTATTTTATTTCCTCTAAATTTAGGGGCTAATGTTAGATCTTTGCAGCAAACTTCAAATCCTGTCAATGATTGGTGGTCGCACTTTGCAAATTGGTTTGCTTTGTCAGTGGCTTAACTGGCTAACAAACAAGCTCCTTGTCATGAAATGTAATGGTGGTGGTGCCACGCACAGATCAAAACACTTCCACTGAACTTTAGCCTGTACCTAAGATTAAGAGTTGTTGCATGTTGTACCTACAGAATTGTGTTATGTTGTTTCATCATCTTGCGGTTTACGATACCGTCAACACAGTATTTTCTAAATATGAAGCCACTGCTTGAAAAATGTTTCAATCCTGTAGTTAGTTGATGCATTGTGACACAATGTTTTACTGATGATGCCAAAAATCCTGCCTGTAGGTTGTTTCTACAAGGAGTGAGTGAGTGAGTGAGTAAGACAAAATCATGTTAAAAGGCTAAAAAACATACAGTATATTTTTTTGCAGCTGTACATGACTTTCTGTTACCCTTCTCTTTCTCTTGGGCGTAAAGCACACTGACACACAATGGAACCTTAAAGCTTGACTAAATGTTTCTTATATCTTGAGTTATTTGTTCTGCAGCCCGAACTGTCACCACTTTTATATTAATTAGTCAAAGACGTATAAGAAGATGTTAACCAGACCAATATTGATGAGTTAAACCCCAAAAAGACTCTCTTAACTTTAATGATGGATTAGAAGGAGATTTGCAAAGACAGTTCAAGGCACCTCTGTACAAATGATATACAATAACATTTTCAACCTTAAAATCTTCGATATGTTTTAATGATTTAAATCCTGCTTTGGGCTTTAGCATGCCATATTGCTCTCAGAAAAGAATTATCAACAGAACTGTGTTCAGCTGGAGCTGCTCCTTAATATCTATTTAGTTGCCTGTCCTGTCATTCCAAAGTGATATCACAATGTAACTGAAAGGATCATTTTCATATAATTTGATTAATCACACTAAAGACATGGCCCACTGACTTTCCTTCTTAAAATCAATTAATTGTACTTATACGAGTATTTGAATTATTGGTAGTTGTTATCCATTAAAAGGTCGTTATTGTTTCAAAGAAACAAAGAAAAAAAAATGTCTAAAGTAATATTTTTTCAAACTTTCAATACCATAATCTGTTCATTACATATCCCAAATGACATTTCATGACTTGCATGATGTTTTCTGAAGATGCATATAAAAATGTTGATATGTAAGATTTTTCTCCTATTGCTTAATATGCCTTTTCCATGAAAACAAACACAAAAGGTCACCAAAAAGAAGTATCTTCAGAGGTTTTTTTTGTGTTTTTTGTTCGGTTCTTTTAAAACGGTCCGTCTTTGTCAGTCAACCTGTCTACCGTTAATGCCACCGGTGAGAGTGAATTCACAGCAGCTGAATTTCCAACAGTGCCCTACAGGTAGATTTTGAGACACCTGGCCATTAGACAGGAACTGTAGATTGAAAATATGAAAAAGAAGGTCGCATAGTTTCTCAAGCATAGGATGCTTCCACTGAGTGAAATGAAGTGCACTTAATTTATTAAAAAAAAAAAAAAAAAAAACGATACTTGATTTTGGCACGCTCCATTTCATCATTTGCCGAGATGTTGAAAATCCAAAGAAGTGTCATGCAACAATCATATTACTGCTAACATCATCCAGTCTCCAAGCAAAGCCAATTATCTCCATCATAATCACCACTGTAAGCCTTCCGTTCCACAGCATAGAGCGAGAAGTGAAACAGGATGGTTGAATGGTTGTGGGATGTCAATGAAAGAGCAGGTTGTTGGGTGCCAGAGTCGTGTGATACAGCATACTGGGAAGGAAGGAATCAGTGGAATGAAAAATGAGAAAATTCAATTCGTCAGACCATTGTCCGCTTGCCCCCCATGGATCCATCAGGCTTGCTTGTCATTCCAGCTGCTTGCAGCATCTTTTAAATGAGACTCACAGCAACAGGGAGTGAGAGTGTGTTTCCTTTCAATATGCGGTGTTGCATCTCGTGCGTCGGTCTGGATAAAGAAGGGTGTGAGCAAAATAAAAACAGAGCGAGGCATAGATGCTGAAGATGTAACAAAGGAAAGAAACTGATTTTAAAACAATCCTCAAAAGAACATCCTAAAGGAGTCTCAGGAATGCAGCTTGATGAGATCCACTTGAAATGTACTTTATGCATTGTTGACAAACTTGACAGGAACAACTTTTAACTCTTTTCTCTGGAAGAACAGAAAACAGAATCGAACTATTGAATAGTTCGATTTAATTTAATCACTGACCCCAATGCCTTTCACTTGATGCGTTATTATAAGATGTTTAAAAGGATTTTTGGAATATGGGAAGAAGTGGGAGTACCCGAAGAAAACCTACAGAAGCACAACATCATGCAAAGCCCTCAGGAAGTCTGGAGCTGCGATTTGAACCCTGAACCTCAGAGGCGGTGCTAACCCCGAGGGCGCGGTGCCATGTCCATTTTAGGAATGCAATTGACTGGTTCCAAAACTATTTAAAAACCTTTATTGTAACATTTATTATGTTTCGTGTAAATCTGCTTAATCTTGATGAAAAAGGACATGTACAGAATATTGTCCTGTTGTAACTGCAGCATCTTTTCTGCATCAGAATGTTTTTTTGTTTTTTTTTTTGAAATGTCTGGTTTTAAATATTTCCAATAAGTGTCATTCATCACTCACAATTTATACAAAGTGGATATCAGATTTATATAAGTGTATTAATATCGGGCGTCAGTAAACTATTATATGCTTGGTGATAATGGGGCAAGATGGAATTTAAAAGATGGCAAATATTTATCAAATATAATACAGTATACAGTGTAAAATAAAAGTTGATCAAATGTAATATATATGATGTGCGTCAGAAAGGGTCTCGGACTGGTGTCACAAATATTCAGTGGGTACGGAAAGTATTCATCTCTTTGTAGACGGGCTAGTTGGTCATCTGGTCCAAGGAAGAAACTCATAAGATTGTAATTTGGGTTTAAAATGTTCCTTTTTGACATCAGTCCTGATCCTGAAAACATTTCTGACACACCTCGTATAGTTGTAGTAGTATAAACTGCAGTGGTCATGATTGAGAAAAGTAACATTTCAGAGTCACATACATTCGGTCATATACAAAAATGCAAATGGGCCGTGGGCCAGACTTTGGACACCCCTGTTCTATACATACTGTGTGACCACGGTATACTGTACATTGCAATCTTAATGTGTGTGTGTTGGGTTGCAAATGCAGTTCAAACACAGGTGTCCTACACAAAGGTACTTGAATGCACCAGATGTCATTCCTTCAGAGTCCAAACACACAAAGGGCAGGATTCATTCAAGGTTTGCACATGCAGAAACAGGTGCAAACTTGATTACACACACAAAAAACAAATCTGAGGGTCGACTAACCGGGAACAACCTTGTGTGTGCCAAATGCTCTTAAATTGCCACGCGATTCATTTTGCAAGTTGTGGTAGGTGTATATGCAAATACTAGATTGAATTAGCAAGTACAATGTGATTGATCAAACCTGAGAACAATTGAGGTGGCTGATTTTGCATCTTTAAGTAGCACGTCTGAAGGGCACGTGCAAACCGAAAGATCTGAGGGAGCCTCTTGGAGCCAGTTACAATAAGGAGTGCGGCAGTGTCGCCCATTACAAAACTCCCTTCAAATCTGCTTTTCCTTCTGGAAATCTGGGTCATCTCAGCACATGGTGATAATTGGTGCTGGCCCCGATTTCTTTTTGCTGTAGCTCCGTAATGTTTGTTTGCCTCTTCCAACTCCATCATTTCAAACCTCATTTTGTGCTTGCTGCTCTTCCAACTTCTCCATTGCGGGAACCATGAGAGCAACATAAAGTGCCAGTGGTCTTCATCACTTTTATGCTGCACTCACACTGGACGCGAAGTCAAGTTTGCCCTCGCGTCAATTGCGGGAGTTTGGTCGCGGGTGTTGATTCGCATCGCTTGCACCACATGTAGCCTACCGGAGAAAAGAAGGGGCGAAGCCTGAGGCCATATCTCACTAACATCGCCGAGACTGCCGACGCTGAGCAGTCGCAAAAATATTCCATCCATCCATCCATCTATTTATTTTCTGTACCGCTTATCCTCACTAGTGTCGCGGGCATGCCGGAGCCTATCCCAGTTGACTCGGCGTGAGAGGCCGGGGTACACCATGGACTTGTCGCCAGCCAATCGCAGGGCACATAGAAACAAACAACCATTCACACCTACGGGCAATTTAGAGTTTTCAATTAACCTACCATGCATGTTTTTGGAATGTGGGAGGAAACCGGAGTACCCGGAGAAAACCCAAGCAGGCACGGGGAGAACATGCAAACTCCACACAGGCGAGGCCGGTTTTGAATCCGGGTCCTCCGCACCGTTGAGCCAATCAGTCGGCCACTGTGCCCGCAGAAGATTGTCTCCATTTGTTGCTAATATTACATTTGTCTGTTAACCTTTTCCCCAATTTAATTATCCGAAATGATACGAGACGTTAGGTCAGCTAATAATGACTAATTGCAATAGATGAAGAGGGGACGCCATCAGCAATTCAAATGAGTTTTAATTTCAGCCTTTAACCAGATGAGGCATCTTTGTCAATCTCCAGCTCACACTCACTTGAGGACTCGAGGGTGAAAGAAAATTGCAGCATGAACCCGTGGGAGAAGCCCATGGAAGAAACACAAGGGAAGGTTTCAATTGATATACAAGAGGAATAACGTCGGTTGTGGAGAAGTGAGGGAGAACATGCATACATATGTATAATGGGCAGGCTAGATGGAGTAGAACACCGCTGCCCCCTAAAGACGATAACAAGCATAATATAAGTAGCTCCCAATGAGATGTGTCGATTTTTCTGTCATGATTGCTCCCGAAGCTGAAGCCCTTTGCGGAGAGGGAGCATTGATTGCAAACGCGCGGGGGCAAGGTGAGCTTGGCAAGACGTGAAGAGGGCGGCGAATGGTGATGTTGTGAGGTTAGATGCATGACTGACGGCCAGCCAGAGCAACCGGGGACAACCGATTACCACACTCCATGAAACGTTTCCTTCACTCAAGTGAAAACGGAATTTTCCTCGAGTACTGCAAGTGCTACTATGAATTCAGCACAATGACATTTCAAACATCACATGTACAAAAGTCGCAGTCATTAAAATGGTTCAAGCCCAAAAGCGGGGGAGTGTTTAGATGTTCTTAAATGTCAGGACTACGTTTTTAAATATATGACACGCCCTAATCATTTTCCGATTGATCTGGGTTTTTATAACAAATCATCAGACACTTTATTGACTTGAAATTGGAAAGCAAGTGTGTACAACAGTGTGAGGTGAATAACGGGCCACGGTCACCGAAGAACAGGTTCAATCTCACGGATGCTGGCTGAGAGAACGATACACCTGACCCGCACAACCAATGCGACAAAGTTGAGCGGTCACCTCCACACATTCTTTTCGGTTTTCCCCAGCCCACAGTATTTAGAAGACATACTGCGTCAGAATCCTCTTTATTGCCGAGCATGTCAAAAACACACACGGAATTTGTCTCCGGTCGTTGGACCCGCTCGATTATGACGGCCATTTTTACAGTCAATACTTTGAGACGTGAAAACACACGACGGAGTCACTTAGCCTTGAGCAATTTAATGCCGAGAGAAGAAGCTGTTGGAATTTTTAGTTAGCATCCTTCGATAGCGCCTATCTGAGGGGAGGAGTTGGAAGAGTGGTGACCGGGATGTGGAGGATGCAAGAGGATTTTGCATGCTCTTGTCTTAGTTCTGGCAGCATGCAAGTCCTCAAGGGTGGGTCGCTTACATTACAATCGTTTGTGCTACTTTTTTTACTTTCATTTTTCGTGTGCTCGGGAGATGCTAAAGTCAATTGGAATGGAATTCAAGTATCGTGCTTATGGCGAGAGATACAGTATTCAGCTCGAGAGTAGACCGTTTCAAAGTCCCCCGGCAATAACATTAGATACACCTTTTCTACATGGAAATATATATATATGTGCGTGTGTGTACACGTCAGTATTAAACACAACTCTTTTTCTCACTGAATATACTTTGAAGGTGCTGTTGACCTGAAAATTTCAACAGATGTTGGGAACAACCCAAGTAATCCATACATACAAAGAAAGTAGAACAAATAAGCTGCAAAATTAAGTTGTGTGTAAAATTGTGAAATGACACAGGGGAAAAGTATATATATACATATATCCATCCATCCATCCATTTTCTGAGCCGCTTCTCCTCACTTGAGTCGCGGGCGTGCTGGAGCCAATCCCAGCTGTCATCGGGCAGGAGGCGGGGTACACCCCGAACCGTTTGCCAGCCAATCGCAGGGCACATACAAACAAACAACCACTTGCACTCACAGTCACACCTACGGGCAATTTAGAGTCTCCAATTCATGCATGTTTTTGGGATGCGGGAGGAAACCGAAGTGCCCGGAGAAAAGCCACGCAGGCACGGGGAGAACATGCAAACTCCGCACAGGCGGGGCCGGGGATTGAACCCCGGTCCTCAGAACTGTGAGGCTGGCGCTCTAACCAGTCGCGCACCGTGCCGCCATATATATATATATATATATATATATATATATATATATATAAGAAGCTATTTTATTATTAGCGTTTTAACACTAACATCAATTGCTACACAAATGTTCAATATTAAAGATTGACATACTGACTGATTATACACGTGTATAAAGGGCCAACAAATACATGGAAAACTGATTAGGACAAACACATTACCTCATCTATGTGAAAATACAATGAAGGTTACAAAATGCGTTAAAATTTGGGAGTAAGACAATTTGGAGTTTCACTAAAATTGTCTGAAAAGAAATACTGTGTGCTTTATAACGCCCCGCCTGTGTGGAGTTTGCATGTTCTCCCCGTGCCTATGTGAGTTTTCTCCGGGCACTCCGGTTTGCTCCCACATCCCAAAAACATGCATGAATTGGCAACTCTAAATTGCCCGTAGGTGTGACTGTGAGTGCGAATGGTTGTTTGTTTGTTCGTATGTGCCCTGCGATTGGCTGGCATCCAGTTCAGGGCGTACCCCGCCTCCTGCCCGATGACGGCTGGGATAGGCTCTCCAGCACGCCCGCGACCCGCGTGAGGAGAAGCGCGACAGAAAATGGATGGATGGATGGTAAAACAAATAGCGTGCAACACAAATCATAACGGCTACTCACGTGAAAATGACCGGAGAAGTCTGCCAACAAATTACACATCGATACTGCTCTGAAAACTTTGGTTTTTGTTACACATCCAACAATGCTGACTATCAATTTCTTAAAGTGTTCGTTCTGACGAAGCTCTTACAAAGCTCAAGATGTGTTCTTATTCTTGCGCTTCTCTGACAGTGTCAATCGAAACTGAACACTGTTACCTCAGGCAGATTTTTGGACACAGCTATTGTATTGAAGTGTGCAGCTGTATCTTCTGATGTGCTCAATGAGTGCAAATCCAAGATCCACAATGTGACTTATGTATCAGTATGAAGGTTATGTGACTCACAGTCATATACGTGCGTAATTATTTTCTCATTACCTTTGTTTGCATTAAATGAGCAGCACAAAGACAAAAAAAGGTTCTCATTAGTAAGAGGGATTTGGACCATATAATGTCCCAACCCTCTCTCACTTCCCAGCAATTATGGTCTGAAAAAAAAGGATTTGCTTCATTTGTAGAGCAAATTCTTCTCAACAAGAGATGAGGATCGAAACATGTATATCAATGTATATATACCCTTCCTATTTTAAGATATTTTTGTCTGAATTACTGAACTAGACGGCGCCTGTTGTTTCCAGAGCAAACAGTAGTAATCAGTTGTAATCTGGTGGAAAGTGTTTCCTCAAAGATGTGTCCAAAACCAGAAAAGTCAAATGTCACATTTGTCTATAACTGCATCTGCTGGGATAGGAAAAGTGCGGTATGATTAGATCAGCTGGTTAGCACATCTGCCTCGCAGTTCTGGGGACCGGGGTTCAAATCCCGGCCCCGCCTCTGTGGAGTTTGCATCTTCTCCCCGGGCACTCCGGTTTCCTCCCACATTCCAAAAACATGCGTGGTAGGTTGATCGAAGACTTTAAATTGCCCGTAGGCGCGAATGGTTGTTTGGTTCTATGTGCCCTGCGAGTGGCTGGCGACCGGTTCAGAGTGTACTCCGCCTCCCGCCCGAAGATAGCCGGGATAGGATCCAGAAGAAGAAAATGGATGGATGGACGATCAGCTCAAATTGAAGACCCATATACATATTTCTTTTATTAAAAAAGTATTTTTAAAAGTCAACTTAAACACGAAATCAAATGGACTTTCACACTAAAACAATTTGAACCCTGCTATCAGGTGCACTGCATATATTAAGTGCATCCAGTGAGGAGGCTTGTATAATTTCATTGAGAGGGACTAGATGTGTCGATAAATCAACTTTCACTTCTGTAACGATTCACTGAACAAGCGATTTGTCTTCTTTGTCCTATGGGAAATGCCAAAGTGACAAGTTCAACAAAAAAATAATTACTATTTAACTGTACCGCATACTATGATTTTTTTTCCCCGCAATGATTAATTACTGTACATAATTAAAAAAACAGTTACATTTCTTCCAAAACTGTTCTTGTGTTCATTGATGTCGGACGTCTTTGGGCAAAGGTGACTCGAATAAAGGGAAGGTGTTGAAAAGGGCAATGCTTCGTTCCCCCCCATGGAAACCCATTTACACAGTTCATTCCCCTCAATTATCAACGGACTTCTTTGTGTCCCCTCAACACGTGCATGGAGCACCTCACGTATCTGAAGAGGCAAACAGGTCTCTCAACAGCATCCTTTTTAATGTTTTGGTTTTTTTTTTTTAAATTCCCCTCCCCACTTCTTCACAACGGAACACCATCGATCTAACTATTTACTTTTAATTTTATTTCTCACTCCGTTAGTTTCAGGACAAAGAACAGCCACGGGCGAGAAAAAGGAGTAAGAAAGGCAGGGTAAGAAAAAAACCAAAGAAAGTTGGGCTCCTTGGAGACGGAAAATGTCATTTCGCAGTCAACTGTATGATGTATTATTTGACAACAATGAGGCGTGGGCTGGTATGAGCCCTCCTTGGCACCTGCACAGAGCTGTTAGAACATCAGCTGTGGCTCTCTCGGGGAGCTCGGTGCTGTGCGTGTCAGCAAAATTAGCCAAAGAAAAAGGGGGAAACTGCACCAAGGGGATCCGTCCTAATGCTTCAGGAAGCAAATCGGTGACCTGTGAAGGTCATGATACACATGATACCTATATACATATAAAGTCCTGTGCCATGTTTCTAGTCGTTCTGACATACTATACTGCTAAAAATAACGATTTATACGGCGACATTCCTTTGCATCCATTTCTTTCATTCTCTGAGTTCGACAGTGACGGGAAAATAAAAGCCTCACACATTGCACCACGAACATCTGAGATGATCCATAAAGTGGAGAATTTTTCATTGAAACATTTTTATGAATGTCACGATACATAGTAAATGTGATAATTATTCACGGAAACATCTTTTGGTGAGTTTATTTTCATTGGTGGAAATGTAAAGTATGTGAAGTTCGACAGCTGGTGTTTGTAGACATACAAATGAAACCCTACGTGCTCCCTCCAAAGAGACAGTGCGACCGAGTGGAAGGATCATTTATTCCAGTAGCTGCACAGCCTCATTGCTCGTACTTCACCATTACACACACTGTTATCCTGAAACATGCTAAATCGTATAAAGATGCAGGGCGCTTCATTAGCTTCTGTCTCCCATCATCAGGGAAGACTAGCACAGATGCAAAAACCTAGCCTATGAATGTACTTCAAATAACAGATGGGCAAACAGTACCAGCTGATGTCTTCCCAGGGATGCTCACCAAGCTGTCGCTCAACCAAACAAGATTGTTTCATCATGTGGCTGTTGCTCTTCGATGCAGTCATATGCACAATTGCACACGGTCTCTTTTTCAGAGTTTACTGTTCTTCTGAAACTGCGACACCAATCCGAGAACTTGATCCGACGCCACGACGATTTTGTTCTGAAGGTAAAGTGCACTGTTTTTCGGCGTCTCATTTAAGAAGTAACGATAGTTCACCATAATGCCGCAGGAGTTTGCCACACCCTTTGGGCTGGTGTCAGCATGCCAGTTAAGGCGCCACATGGTGGCGCCGTTTTGAAGGTGGAAGTTGGCCACTGGGTTAAGTGCATAACCCCGCCTTTTCTCCCCGAAGAGATACCAGGCACACAGTCGCATCAGGACTGGCTCCAGGAAACGAGAGAGATGTTCAGAACGCATCCATTCGCTTGTGGCAATTAACTTACGAAGGGCATCCGTAGCACTGGTGCTCGGAGATAAGTCGGTGGCTTCCTCCACTTCTCGCCACTCCTGCTCAGTTAGGAGGTCCAAGCCACGGCCTTCCTTCCGGTATTGGCTGAGGAGGCCTTGGAGCCATGAGGAGAAGCCTGGGATGGGGGAGAGGCTGGAAAACTGGGCAATGTGGGGAAACTCACTCTAGAAGGGCAAAGGAAAATGAAAAACGCATTAAAGAAAAACAATTGTAAGCAAAAGGTGATGTTGTACATCATCATTTTCATGTGTAGAGCAACAACACCTCTAAGAACCTCAATTTGGTTGGCAAAACACAAAATGTTCTTGGTATGTGCTCGGACTTCTGCTTCCTGATCCTGCTGATGGAGATGGATGATCCTCTCTCTTCCCCCCAAACCCTGTTCGGTTCTCATCCTTAACAGTCACCTTCTATTTCTTACACTCCTCCCCATTTATTTGTATTCAGGCCAACTCTCACTCTTTGATCTTAGCCTTCCATGGCCGTCTTGGCAAGCTGGCACCTTGGCTGACAAGTGAGAGTGTGATGTAGCAGAGGTGATAAAAGCTACAGATGAGAGAGCAAGTGCCAGATATCCCCCAGAGAGTTAACTTTCAGTCTTTTGGCTGTCTCGCTCCTTTCCTTCTATCAACATCCAGCTCGTTGCAGGCGCTCCTGTGACGTCATGATCTTTCTTTGCTCCAACATCTATAATGCTAACAACGATCATATGGATACTGTATGTGAGCTAGGAAAGGGTGGAAAGGGGAACTTGGGCAACAGGATATTTGGGAAAAGGTGCCGTCCTAGAAATATCCTCAGCTTTTTTCGTACCGTGGACCGGTTTCGCGTGAAGTAAAATTTTAAATATACATCTCACCGTTACACTGAATGTAGTCGTATTAAGTGGAAGCTCTGCGCTTGTTTCTATTCAACGAATCAGTCCCATCTTGCGGTAATGGGAGACAATAACACCCAAAGCATGTTATTCATGTCCAGTCACCTCCGTAATACGATTTGGGTCATTTGTCATTGCAGAAAATGTTTTAAATGGAAGCAAGGATTTCAGTGGTTCAAGCAATATCCTGCTTCATTTTAATCCAGGCTTGTTTTATAACCTCAGGTGCTTGGTCTCCATGTGCCAAAGCATTTTTTTGAAGGCTTCATCTTCTCATTTGTGAGCCTATTGAGCGGTCTTGGTGCAAAAGACTCACCTGTCCGATATACTGTTTTTTGTTTTGTTTTTTTGGGTAGGACAGTGGGTATAGTCTCTTAAATACAGGGGGGAGTCTAGACTCTTTTTCTGTTTCATGATTTACCCTTTTCCCTTTCCAAAGAACATCTCCAAAAAACCCAATTTTCCTCCTTTATGTCAGCTTGTGGCCTTACCCTGTTACTAACATAAAGCGCAACCAAGACACGCGGTTTGACATGTACTGAGGCACAGACAGATGCACCTGATTTCCACAATAAATCTTCTCCAGACTCTGATGATCGATAAAATATTTTCTGTTCGGTCTCTCTGTGCGGCCTGGTACCAAATTGCCCACTGGTCAGGTACCAGTCCACGGCGATGGTTGAGAACTGCTGCTCGATAGAATTCAGGCTACAAAAGGACAAGCGCAACCGTCTCCCCTCAGTTTAAATCAGGACTGACCTTTTCTTTTCATTTGTCATCTTTTCCATCATAAATTTGGTCCCTGTATTGTACCAGGCATTCCATTGGGACAATACAATTCTATTGCATTGTAGTGCTGATCTCTTCACCTTTACCGAAGATATCCACCACTAGCGGTTGGAGAGATGAAATAGAATGCTCCTGCAAGATCCTAAGAGGAAGCTAAGAGACCTGACCGATGTGACAGTCAAAACCACAGTATAATGTAACCTCTTTTCTGGTCTCGGACAAACAGCTTTGGGTTAAAAGGAAAAAACACAATCTACTGTGTTTAGTGATCCATGTGACTTGAAATGAAAATTCTAATCAGTGAAATGCACACAATCTGATTGAACCACAAACTTAACTGTAATGCATTGCAAAACTGGGAAAGGGAAGTGTGACAAAAGTGGGCCAACATGAAGGGCTCTTCTGATCTTATTGAGAGGAATGGATGCGAATTCATGAGCGCGACTCTGTGGTAACAACTGGTTTGTCTGCCTTTATTAACTGATTTCAGTGTGTAAACAAATACTCAAATTGAAGGGAATTCATGCTTTTAGCTCGCAGAAAATAAAGGAGAGTCTTAAAACTTAAAAACAATCAAACTAAGCTCTTGCAGGCCAATTTTGCATCGAAACAAAAAATAACTGTGCTACATGGGCCTCACCTCAAGGCTACAGACCAATTAGGTTCGTTGCAAAGTGTGGGGACATGTTCTTGCAGGCGGTACAAAAATCGAGACCAGAGAGAAGGAGAGGAGCAGCACAACAGCAATGCAAGTGGCAGGTGCTTGTTATCCCTACAAAACCTTACTCGGGTTTTTATGGGAACTTTATTCGATCAAAAATAATTCTTATATATCAATATTATTATAATGTTTTGATTGACAGAAAATAAATCAGAGAGCTAGAAACGCTTACTTTTTACCATTCAGCAAACACATTTTATATATCCTTCCACAAGGAAAGTTTAAATGTGCTTTCGATGTATTTAGGGGTTTTTGTGATCAGAATCCAGATCCATCTGTGAATTGATAAATGAATCATTTGGAACTGTGGATGGATAGTATATTGAGTCCTAGCTACTGCAATATTGACCACACAACTACAATCACAGAGTGCACCCACCTGCAGTTCCCGCACCACCTTCTTGATGAGATAGTTTCCCAGCTCAACACCTTGTAGACCAGCTTGGGTGGAGGAGATGGAGTAGAAGATTGCTGCATTGACTTTGTTTACATCTTCCTCCAGGTCAAGGGTGGAAAACTCGCGAACAATACTCTAAGGAAGGGACCAACATATATTGTAAAACTCTGCACGTCACCAAGATATATATATATATATATATATATATATATATATATATATATATATATATATATATATATATATATATATATATA
The DNA here is from genome assembly GCF_024500275.1 of Phycodurus eques. Classification (NCBI taxonomy): domain Eukaryota; kingdom Metazoa; phylum Chordata; class Actinopteri; order Syngnathiformes; family Syngnathidae; genus Phycodurus; species Phycodurus eques. The sequence goes on from NC_084529.1 coordinate 31,830,877, forward strand.
TATAAATAAAAGTAATAGAATTTGGAAAGCCAACATCTCACGACCTTAGCCTTTTTGAAGGTATGACAAAATTCAGAACTTCATATTTATTGCGTGTGCATTGGTAGGGGAATTTATATTATGTAGTAACACGGATGTCACTGGAAAAAAAGTTTCGTTCAAATGCAATATTGTGCTTGCGGCTTTGACTAAGATCCGACTGTATCCGTTTTATCCGATAGCTGTGTCCGTTTTATCGAGGTTCCACTGTGCATCAAATGAATTTTTTTTAAACTCATCTATTATTATTTATTTAATCAAGAGCTTCTCAACTCAAAGTCCTCATATTCCCCAGCATGTCTAAAAGTCCAGTGCGGTCAAAATCCTAGTTTCGCTCACTTTAGCCGGTGACCACTGTTGGGGTCACTTAGAGGTAGGTCAAATTGCAGTTTTTTCAATCAGAGTAACTTGCTGATATTAAGGAGGAAGAAAATAATAAATCCCCAATTTATTTGTCTGCGTGGAAAATTCAGAAACATTAATCCAAAGTCTTTCATTGTAACCTGTATGTTGTCTGAGATTCCTTCTGTGAGGGCAACGTGCAGCACGACCAAAGGCTCCCCAGGCATGGCGGCATGGGTGAAGGCATAGCAACGACGGTATGGCCCCACTCGGCGCTTCAGATCGGCCCAGTTTCTAACTGGGTGCACAGCCTCATACCTGACAAAAGATTTGTCATTTGATTTTGAATTTCCCAAGCTGAGCTGTATGATTCAAATGTAGATCTTTGTTTAAGAAGGACTCCCAAAATAACATGGTGAAGAATCACATTTGCTGCCTTACTGGCTGATCTTTTGCAGGATCTCACAGGGTGACTGCCAGGTAATACGCTCTAGTCGGAGCAGACCTATAGAGAACCACTCGGACAGCAAGCTCTTCAGTGTTCCATTTAGGTCCTAAGGGAGAGGATGATGAGTCATGAAGAATGTCACCCTCTTATTATTTCAGTGTCTACAAACGACAGGATAAACACTACGACAGAAATCATCACTTGCAATCCAATAATGTCTCGATGAATTACATTCCTGTCCCATTTCCTGATGTGGCCTGTGCGGTCTCCCGCAATCTGTATGCTGTATGCTTCGCACTTTAGGAGTAATTATATGTTTGAGCTTGTAGTTTTACACAGGAGCCCCTTCAATAAGCAACTTGCCATTTGAAAGCAGACCTGATGCCCTTCAAAAGGTCAGACTTCATTTAAAACAAATATCTTCCAAAACCCACACACTGCTATGTTCATATACCCACACGCAGACGCTCGTACACAGTTGTGTAGACCGCTCCATAGAATGACTATGGATTTGCTTGTCAGCTACAACATTGGCCAGCTCTGCTCAACTTTAGTCATGCTGAATGCTGCAATATTGTGAACTTAGAGCAAAGAGAACTGTAGCACGCTAAAAGGAAGCATGTTTTGAAATGACCGTATCTGTAGGCTGATACCTTTACCCCAGTAAGACGCGTGCCACACATCCACCCCAGGATTCTTTCAGGAGGGGCAAAAAATAGCCAGCCTGACACCAATGTAACCCACACCACCCACTGACGCCACTAGCACAGTGGGCTGTGCAGCCTGCAAGATTAGTTAGAATGTCCATTGCACAATAAAGCATGACCAATGCCAATAGTTGCGGTTTTTTCCTCCCTCCTCTTATACCTGTAGTCTACAAAGGGCACCACCAACAGCAAAGCGATGTGCAGTAAATACAAGTATGGATTTTGTTGGTTGCATTCACCTTTGTGAGCTACAAAAAAGTATTACTGGTATCATATTAATCTGAATCGTATAGATTTAAGCGGCCGGAGGTCTTGTGACAAATGTGCGGCTCTTAACGCTGCTTAAGGCACGACCCGAGCCATGCACATGTGCCAAGTGATGCTCGAGATGAGTGGAAAAGCCCACTACCAGCAAGAGATGAAAGTAAGCAAATAGCTGTGGAGCTTCTACGCTACATAAACGGCAAATTGATTGAGGCTAGAAATGTACAAATTACGACAGAGGCCATGATTTGATTGGTGTGTGATGACTTTGTATCATAAAACTTACGTTTTTCTTTAAGGTGCGCAGGGTTGCAACAGAACTGAAAACATGTATGCCTTGGTGGGGAAATTTCATACATGAAATTGGGGCTGCAGCTCAAGATTATTTTGAATTAAGTCAATCATTTATCGATGAATCGGATTTGAAAAATCCTTTACATTTCCTTCCCTTTATTCAATAACAGGGCATTGTTTCAAATTGACAGTGCATGAAATGCCCAAACATAAATTGATTATGATTCAGTCACTGGTCTGAGCCAAAACATGTCAGAAAATAGGCAAAGATGTTGATAACTGTTTTCCAACGTAAAAGCAGATGTTTGCAAATTTGTTTTTATTTTGATCAAACACAAAGTCTGCTTTGTGTTTGATATTTATTGTTGAGAGGCCGAAATTCTGAGGATTTTGACAATTTAGGTGAAGGACCTACGTGGTCTTCATGGTCCAGATTTCACCAACAAGTTCTCTTTATGTATTTTTTGCTTAAGAAAACGAAACTGGCAGTCATTTCCAATCATCTCAATCATATTTGGAGCTACTGTTAAATAACAAATCGTTTTGCATCTGGCAAACTACATATATGGGCGTGGTCGCAAAACACTCTGTGAGGACAGCCAACGTATCAGTTGTTTTATGTTGAAAGCTGGGACTGGGGGAAAGGGCATTGGGGCAGTGCTTTGTGAAATGTGAACCACGTGAGTGGGCCTCGGGTGGGGTATGATGTCTCTGGAGATCAACTGCCATCAACCCATATGTAATCCATATGGGAGCATCACGTCAAAGTCGAATAATGACTTAACTGCATAAATAATTCAGTCTGGCCTCTCACGTAAACGTTTGAACGACAACAAGCAATTCGTACTTCTCGGCTCGTGCGAGCACCCGTACAATATGTCAACAAACAGTACACGCTTTACCCTCAAGTGCGGGCTCTCGCTACTTCTTGATGAGATGATTTCGAGCACGTCGGCCCGAAGGTCCACCAGAAACTTCACTCCCCCTTCCGCCCTGCTTATGTGGTTAAGCAATTGTTTATAGCGGGGAGTCAAGCTGTATCGAAGTCTGTCCTCAACCTGCAAAATGGTCGCCAAGTCCCTGAGTTGGGAATCCAGAAGCTTCCCAGCCAACTCCGAAACGCTTTTATGATCCACTCCAAAGTCTCGTGACAGTTTCGCCAGGAAATCGGGTTTCTCTTCCTTGTCGAGACTTCTGTAGAAGTGCATGAACTCCAAGCTGTTGGCATCTGGAGGAGGGGGAGATTTCTCTCTTGTTTCGTATGTGGGTAAAGGCGATACGACTCTTGCCAGTATTTCCTCCATACCAGTAACGGCTCCACTTGCTGAAGAAGACGACCAACGGGCCCGAAAGGCAGCTTTCAGGACAGTCCGATGTCGCCAGCTCTTCAGGCTGGCACGAAAGGCACAGACGGCAGCCTGGCTTAGCATCGTTGGGAGGGAGCGATATTTGTTTCGGGGACACGACCCACAACATTGAGCACGTCGAAAGTCACTGCTTCCGGGTTCCTTAAAGAGACAGTGCACTTTGGTATGAGGCACAGACGGCAGCCTGGCTTAGCATCGTTGGGAGGGAGCGATATTTGTTTCGGGGACACGACCCACAACATTGAGCACGTCGAAAGTCACTGCTTCCGGGTTCCTTAAAGAGACAGTGCACTTTGGTATGAGGCACAGACGGCAGCCTGGCTTAGCATCGTTGGGAGGGAGCGATATTTGTTTCGGGGACACGACCCACAACATTGAGCACGTCGAAAGTCACTGCTTCCGGGTTCCTTAAAGAGACAGTGCACTTTGGTATGAGGCACAGACGGCAGCCTGGCTTAGCATCGTTGGGAGGGAGCGATATTTGTTTCGGGGACACGACCCACAACATTGAGCACGTCGAAAGTAACTGCTTCCGGGTTCCTTAAAGAGACAGTGCACTTTGGTATGAGGACTTTCGCTTCAATAAATGTGGGTTCTTTGCTATGGAGAGGTTGGGTATGGATAGAGTTTATAAACTTCAATTACAACCCCATAGTAGTGTGGTGATGCAGTCACTTCGTGCTCATCTCCTTGCCTTTTTTTTCTTTTTTAAGAATCACCATATCGCACGGACTATCCAAAAACATGGGAATGGGGTTCAACCTATTGTAAGCACATATAGGAATATATCCAAATTTGTCTGAAAATACGTGAAAAATTCCCAAACACTCTTTATCTGAACTCTTCGCAGACATAATACTTTTCAACTTACATATACTGGATAGTATACTATATTCATTTCCTCCCCAGTCGGCATACTATCGGTATCATTGCGTCGTTCATAAATTCGCCTGCTCCCCCATTAGAATAAGGATAGCTGTTGATTTAATGAATGCCACACATTTATTTCATGCAACGTTCCATTAGTCTGCCGAAATGAACAAAATCAGGGTGTTCTATTCTGACAAATTTCAAGTCTGAAAACATAGTACAGTACAATCAAAATGGGATAGTCTCCTGTTAAAAAATCTAAATAATAAAGCAAGCAGGTAAACGGTTGACCTCTGTCCAATCTGGCAACCCAATGCATCCCGAGCCAGTCTCACTTCAGCTGGCGTTTAACGTCGGATCACAGCAGTGGCTCACTTTAGCGATTGAACCACGTGAAAAGTTGTTGTATTTATTTTTTTTAAAGCATTTAACCCGTATTTTCAAGTGCGTACGCTACTTTTGCGCACAGTCGGATACAGGCATTACATTTGTACGTAACGGCACACCCCAGCATTGTTTAGCCTGCAGCTGGATGAAATTGACTCGTTTGTGTTAATTGGCGAACGCAGAAGCGCTCATCCGAGTGCGATTGAGTGTTTCATATTCAGGACGTTTTCTTGGCCCGCTGATTCATTTTGTTGGCGTCATCTGTCTCTCAAAGGATCTGCGAGCGATGGGGCGAGAGAAGGACGGGAAAGAAAACGGTAAGGCCAAGCACAAAGTCACTAAAGTGACGAAGACGCTAAGCGACGATGACACCATTCGTCACACGTGAGTGGAGTCTTTAGCGCCAATATTTACAGTGACGTACTCCCGTGAAATTCGCTTTCATTTGTTCTTGATCCATGCATTACCTACACTGGGCTAATCGTGAAGCCATCCGCCATAATTGTTATGACGTTTAACAACAACAACTATATATATATATATATATATATATATATATATATATATATATGGGAGGAAAACTGCAAAATGCGCATAGAAAAGTCACCAAAGAGGTTAAAACCCAGAACAGTTGACTGTGTTTGTTTAGTTTAGTTTTGTATCTGATGCATTTGTGAGCGGACAAACACATGTGAATGAGGTCTTATCAGTAATTGGCTTTCATAATTTACAGGAGCCTATAGTTGAATTGACACATGAGCGCTACCTACGACAAGCAACAAACCGCTTTTTTTATTTTTTTAAATGAAAATTTGCACGCAGCCAGATTAACTGATAGGATTGCTTTGTTAGCCTCAGCCACACTTTCCTCAATATGATCGTATCTGGGGCCCGACTTAACATTTTTTCAAAGGAATACAGTTGCGTAGCTGGGTCATAATTAGGACCTGGTGTCTTTCTTCGCAAGTGTGGAAAGGTTAGACTGAGAAGAAACCTGAAAGATCTCCATGGGGAACTTTTGGGACACTGCTTGACTAATTGGTGGCATTTTACTGCATTGTCGGACCAGAATACCAACCAGGCCGAGACGTGTGTAACAACAGCCTTTTATGGGTCTCTACAAAAGTAGAGAGACCCATAAAAGGCACCAATTCATCAAGTTAAAGACAGTTTTTAACGCACTCTTTAGGTCCCTCTGACTGTTTGTATTTTAAATACTACGCCCAAAGCTTACATTTTCTCTTCTTTCTCATATGACCTGCAGCGCAAAGCCAACAAAATCTACAGCGAAAACTACGAATGGAAAACTCCAGAAGGTAAATCACAGTTGTTTTCGACTGTGGAACTTGCAAGGCTTCTTTTTCATCATCATTAGGAAGCTAACCATGCTTGTCAAGCTCAATAAGGAAAGCATTTCAAGTGAACCACCTCCTGCGTCACACCTCGACGTTCTAAAGCTATTTGTGAAGTGTGTTCAGTCACATATGGATTTAACGGGGGGGAAAAAAAAAAAAAAAAAAGAATTGATCTCTGACAATTTACAACCCCAAATATCTTCATAACAGGATAAAGAATTACAGCACACTTGACATCCACCACCCAGGGATGTCAAACTCAAAGCACACTTTAGGTTGCAAAGAGGATAAGCATTTGTTGAACAAACTGAAACTTAAATTTATGTTTATGAACATAAATGTCAATCGAAACCAACATGATGGTGTTATTCCCAAATAAATAAACTTCAACTTGTGTTGATCTGCATAGAAATATCTCCTGTCAAAATATGAACATGGAAAATGTGTGCTTTTCAGAATATTACTATTCAAATAATAGTTTCGGGAAAACTTTCAGTTTTCATAGCTCTTCTGCCATTTTTCGACTTTCTTGGGGGAAAAGTGTTTCAATGAAGTTGGGACATTGTGTTAAACATAAATCAAAACAGAATACAATGATTAGCAAATCATGTTCAACCTATATTTCATTGAATACACTACAGACATTTAATGTTCAAACTGATAAACTCTATTGTTTTTCGCAAATAATCATTAACTTAGAATTTTATGGCTGCAACATGTTCCCAAAAAGCTGGGACAGGTGGAAAAAAAGAAGGAGAAAGTTGAGGAATGCTCATCAAACACCTGTTTGGAACATCGCACAGGTGAACAGGCCAATTGGGAACAGGCGGGTGCCGTGATTGGGTAGAAAAGGAGCTTCTCTGAATTGCTCAGTCATTCCCAAGCAAAGATGGGGCGAGGTTCACCTCTGTGTGAGCAAGTGCGTGAGAAAATAGTCAAACAGTTTAAGGACAATGTTCCTCAACGTACAATTGCAAGGAATTGAGGGATTTCATCATCTACGGTCCAGAATATCATCAAAAGGTTCAGAGAATCTGGAGAAATCACTGCGTGTAAGCGGCGAGGCCGAAAACCGACATTGAATGCCCGTGACCTACGATCCCTCGGGCGGCACTTCATCAAAAAACGACTTCAATGTGTAAAGCATATCACCGCATGGGCTCACTTCAGAAAACCAATGTCAGTAAATACAGTTCGGCGCTACATCCGTAAGTGCCACTTGAAAGTCTACTATGCAAAGCAAAAGCCATTTATCTAGAACACCCAGAAACGCCGCCGGCTTCTCTGGGCCCGAGCTCATCTAAGATGGACCGATGCAAAGTGGAAAACTGTTCTGTGGTCCGACGAGTCCACATTATAAGTTGTTTTTGGGGAAATTGTGGACGTTGTGTCCTCCGGGCCAAAGAGGGAAAGAACCATCCGGACTGTTATGGGCACAAAGATCAAAAGCCAGCATCTGTGATGGTATGGGGCTGTGTTAGTGCCAATGGCATGCATAACTTACACATCTGTGAAGGCACCATTCATGCTAAAAGGTACATACAGGTTTTGGAGAAACATATGCTGCCATCCAAGCAACGTCTTTTTCATGAGCGCCCCTGCTTATTTCAGAAAGACAATGCCAAACCACATTCTGCACGTGTTACAACAGCGTGGCTTCGTCGGGTAACAGACTGGCCTGCCTGCAGTACAGACCTGTCTCCCATTCAAAATGTGTGGCGCATTATGAAGCGTAAGATACGACAACGGCGACCCCGGACTGTTGAACAGCTGAAGCTGTACATCGAGCAAGAATGGGAAAGAATTCCACCTACAAAGCTTCAACAATTGGTGTACTCAGTTCCCAAACGTTTATTGAATGTTATTAAAAGAAAAGGTGATGTAACATAGTGGTAAACATGACCCTGTCCCAACTTTTTTGGAACGTGTTGCAGCCATAAAATTCCAAGTTAATGATGATTTGTTAAAAACAATCAAGTTGATTAGTTTGTACATGAAATATCTTGTCTTTGTAGTGTATTCAATTAAATATAGGTTGAACATGTTTTGCAAATCATTGTATTCTGTTTTTATTTATGTTTCACACGACGTCCCAACTT